>NC_142938.1:31992016-31994516 GCF_046866305.1 Octopus bimaculoides | reverse complement strand
AGCGCGCATTAAAACACGCGGACATTCACATACATGGTACACAAAAGCACAAAAGAGAAATGCATCACCCACACATACTCAGACATACACACTTTTTAATGTAATTTTGTATGAATTCGAAGTTGTATTTGCAAGCATTTCTATTCGCTTTACGGAGAAATGAAGATGAATTCAATATATTAATCAGTAAATTTGCGTATTTCAGCGAAATCTTGCTCAAATATACAAACGCCGATGATATCATGGCATCAAACATTGGGTAAATGATCAATTCAACTGGACAGGAGACGACAACGAGCATCAAAACGTTATTTGGTTTCTTTCCCGACTTCTCCATCTCAGTTAAATGTATTATCTCTAGAACGTCCAGTTATTCCATCTTCTCGATGTGGGTAATAAAGTCCCTACGGTTTAAGTTCTGTTCTTGAGCCACTTATGGCTTGAAATGAAATTTATATGACATGAAATTTCAGACAATTAGAGATTCAGAGGAAAATAAAGGTATTGGAAATAAGACTTTGGAAATACAGTCATTGGAAATAAGATGTTATTGTAAGATTTTTAATATTTACTACTTCAAATTCCGCCGAGGTCAACTTTGCCCTTCATCCTTTTGGGTATCGATAAATTAAGTACCGGTTACATACTGGGGTCTATCTAATCGACTGGCCCCCTCTCCCCAAAATTTCGGGCCTTGTGCTTAGAGTAGAAAAGAATATTTACTACTTTGACTACATCCCGAATTAGCTGGTTTGTGAAACCGTCTATCATCAGAAAGCTGAAATGGTAAGGCCATGTAACAAGATCTAATGACATTGCAAAAAACGTTCTTCAAGGAACCGTGGAAGGGAAACAGTAGAGGCAGATAGAGAAAAAGGGGGACGAGCGTAACCGAGTTATGGACGGGGAAATCACCAACGGAGACCAGAGCTTTAGCAATTAAAGCCGCCACATGCAGAACACTGGTGTATAATATATTACACCACTGTCGCCATGACTTCACCGCAAGCTGAGAACTGAAGACAAGACATACAGACGATGACGCACGCATGCACCCCACCACACGTACCTGCATTTATGTACACTCAAACACAGATGCACGCACACACGCACACACGCATATATAGGTAAGTACGTAATATATGCACACACATACAAACATATACAAGTAAGTATATTTATACATGTGTGCATAAGTTTGTATGTATGCCTCACCCACACATACATACGAGTAATTTCATACATACACATGCATATGTGTGTGTCTTTGTGCCTGTGTTTACGTCCCTGTAACTTAGCGGTTTGGCAAAAGAGCCAGATAGAATACGTACCAGGCTTAACAAGAAATAATTACTAGGGTCGATTCAATCGACTAAATATTCTTCAAGGCAATGCCCCAGCAAGGCTGCAGTCTAATGATTGAAACAAGTAAAAGATAAAAACTACAAGAAATATACACACAGGTGTATATGCATGTGTGTGAATGTAAATATGAGCGTGTGCGTGCAGGAAAGAATCGTTACATTTCAGAATACGGAGAGTATTTTTTGTTTATATTTATGTTCCTTTATAGTAAAGTGAAAGAACGTAGAATAAGGTATTCTGTTTAGGGGTTTACATGGGATATGAATTCATGAATCATTAGAAGCTAGACCGACACATTATTTCTCATTTTACATGCATGCATACATATAATGAATATATATGTACATCCATATATATATGCGCATATGAAATTTTGTTTCTTTTTCTCGCAGGATTTCCGGTAATGCACTCTGGATCTCGAAAAATGCGAAGGCGTGTAGCTCTTATATTGTTGGGGAATGATATATTTCATTTGCATTGGAAAAAATAAGTAAATAGATCTCTTGGATATGAAACATTCAAGATGTATTTATCATAAACAGACTATATCATTTAGTATATATGTGTGTGTGTGTGTGTGTGTGTGTGTATGTACACACACACACACACACACACACACACACACACACACACACACACGTGTATGTATGTATGTTCATATACACACGTTTATACATTTCAGTTATCTGCCAGGATTAAAAAAATGTAAATGTAAGTCTGTTTACTTCGTTTGATACAAATCACTTCATGTTGGTGAAGACAGCTAAGTAACACTAATTCAAACATTGTTGTGGTTGTTTATATCTTTATTATTATTATTATTATTATTATTATTAATTGTTGTTAGCAATCCTCCTCCTCCTCCTCCTCCTCCTCCTCCTCCTCCTCCTCCTCCTCCTCCTCCTCCTCCTCCTACTACTACTACTACTACTAACCACCACCACAACAATAATAATAATGTTCATGATGATGGTAATGATAGCTTCCATGTTCCCATAACATCATAGCATCAAAAGAAGAAATTTTACAGAACAAGAAACGATACACACATACACACCCTGAGGGGTAGGAGCGAGAAAGAGGTACAGAGAGAAAGAGGGGGAGAGAGAAGGAGATAATGGAAGACTGCTGCTGT
>NC_142938.1:31944516-31987016 GCF_046866305.1 Octopus bimaculoides | reverse complement strand
TATATATATATATATATATATATCAACTAAGATAACACAATTTTTAATGTATTATTATAGTATAACTAGTGGGACCTGTGGAAATTCCACTGAACGAAAAAGATTAAGAGAAGCTATTTAAGAGATAAAGAATGATTTGCATTTTTATTTTTGTAAGTCACAATAATATATTATATAATTTAAAAATTTTCCTCTGCTAAGCACTTTATATTTCTCTCTTTCTCTCTACCTCTTCAACAAATTTTTAAACAATTTAATTTTCCCTTTAGTATTTCTCACTTTCTCTATCTCTCACATGAGTGATAGCATAATACATCAGTTGGCTATCTGCTTTCTCACTCACTCTCACATTCCCTCCTCCTCCTCCTCCTAACAAACTAAAGCGTAAAGTGTGAACGACAGGTAGAATAATAATATTTATAGATTAGTTAAAAATAAAATACTTTTCACTATCCACACACCATCATCATCAACATTATTGCTTTCAATAACAAAGCTCATTTCATTCCAGCTATTTTCTTTTTCTTGTTAAATATCTCTTTCTTTTTACCCTTCCCTCCACCCTACCGCACATCGTTAATACTTCTCACTGCCTCTTTTCTCTCACCGTCTTTTTCTCTCGCTCTTTGCTGCTCCCTTCAACTAACCACCTGACACATTTGGCCTAATTAAACATCTTTCTATACTTCTTCCTTCTGTACTCACACTTCTCTCTCTCTTTCCCTCACTTTTACTCCACCTCTCACTCACTCCGCCTCATTTTTTTGGGGTGCAAAAGGCATTATGTTTAGTGACTATCTTCAAAAGAGCCACACCGTTAATGAAGAGTACTACGCCAACTTGCTGAGGTAGTTACGAAGGGTTATTAAGACCAAGCACCCAGGAAAACTTGTTTCATCAGGGCAATGCTTTAGCACACAAGTCCTTGGTTTCAATGGCCGCTGTGTGTGACTGTGGCTGTGCACGGGTTGATCATCCTATTCTCCTGATTTGACCGTATCTGACTATTTTCTGTTCCCCCAAATAAAAAAAACAAAAAAAACACTTGCTTAGGAATCAGTGTCCCAGTGAGAGTGACATCATATCTGCAGTTGATGATTTTTTGACCAACGGTGAAAGCTTCTTCACCAATGGGATCCAAGCAACACCGATGGAAGAAGTGTGTGGACCGCAAGGGGGAGGGGCTATGTTGAAAAAACCTTGATCACATTCCATGTGAGAATATTGGTCATTCTATGAGCTTTTCAGCCGACCTTCGTATTTGTGTGTGTGTGTGTGTGTGTGCGTGAGAGAGAGAGAGAGAGAGAGAGAGAGATAGAGAGAGAGAGAGACAGAGGAAGAAACGGATATGAGTATAGGGAAAAGCAAGACAGACATCGGAGTAAGGGAAACGGTTAGGTAATAATGGTTTTTGTTGAATCTAGACACAATTTTTGAAATATTTTTGGTGTGTGTATGTGAAGAATGAGCAATTGAGGTCAACTTTCACGATATTCAGAATTATGTTTTTCTTCAATATTCATTTTGTTAACGATAATTATCTTCTGAATCAACTATAGGAACAAACGTCTCATTCATACACACATACACACTCATACGCACACATACAGACACACACATACAGACACACACATACAGACACATATACAGACGCACACATGTGTAACTGTACTGAATAACCGACTGAATTATAAACAACAACAACAGTTATATCTATAATTCTTAATTTGCAATACCATACATAAATGAAGAAAGAGCAAAGAAAATTGAAAAAATAAACACTATACATACATATCATTTATGTATATATGAATATAAAAATATAAACGCACACGCATACACACACGCGCGGATGCACGCGCAGACGCACGCGCACACACGCTCTCACAAACATAACACAACACAGTTAAACAATAAATTGGAGGATCATTCAATACTTTTCTCTAGTTTACCATTTTTTTAGTATTCACAAGGTAAAAATTGACAGTAACTGAAGCTTCGGCTAAGTGCCCGTCATCAGACAGTAGTTCGCTTTAGTTTTCAAGCCTTATATATAGATTTGGCAGGGTGTGACTTTGGTGGGTGGTGCAATGGATAGGAAAATTAGGTGTTATAAGTGAGTTCGAAGATAGAGTGAGGTAGTTACGTAGGAAAGGGAGATGGAGAAGGGCCGAAAGGAAATATATGCTTGAATGTTGAGTTGGGGAAGAAGGTAGGGACAGTGTATGATAAAGGAAGATTGTTATTGTTTGGGTCATATATATTATATATGTACACACACACACACACACACATATATATATATATAGATATGCAGGGCAGGGAATCATCAATTAGTAATAAAATTAATAATTAACAATTCTGCCGGGTAGCTCAGTATGAAAAAAACCTTTTTCGGTAAAATTTATAATCATAAAAATATCGCTATCAATCTGGAGTAATAATTTGTAGTTTTGAAATCAGTAGTTCTTTGACTGCTATTTCTGAATTCTCAGTATGTTGGAGAAGCAGGTTACTGTCAATCCCTATATATTTATGATTATATATATATATATATATATATATATATATATATATATATATATATATATATATATATATATATATATATATGTATATATATATATATTACTTGGAAAAATGCGAGCATGAAAAGTAATATTCTTAAGATTATAAACCTTGAAAAGTACAGGAAAAGTTATTACACCTGTAAAAGTATAGGACAAGTTATTACTTCTGGTAAAGTAAAGAATAAGAAACTTTTTACTTAAAATATTGCAGCAAAGAATGCCAGTTCTTCTAATTTATCACTCTTTACAGTTCTCATCTTTTAAATTTATTGTACAAAAATGCTCAGCTAATTTGTAAGTTTGTCTAATTAGTCACTTTTTTTCTGTATTCAAGGTAGTAAATTAGTAAAATTCTACTTAAATAAGTATAGTGTTATTTTTAAAATATAATAAAATAAGTTTTAATATTCAAATTTTGATTTTAGCTGCAATATTTTAAGTAAAATGTTTCTTATTCTTTACTTTACTAGAAGTAATAGTTTGTTCTATGCTTTTACACCTGTAATAACTTGTCCTGTACTTTTCCAGGTTTATATGTTTGTGTGTCTGTGTTTGTCCCCCCAAATTGCTTGATAACCAATGCCGGTGTGTTTACTTAGCGGTATACATACATACATACATACATACATACACACACACACACACACACACACACACACACACACACACACACACACACACACACACACACACACATATATATATATTTAAATATATATATATATATATATACAGACATATATATACATATAAATACGCACATATATATGCATATAAATCTATATATATATACATGTATATATACACATATATAGATCTATACATATGCATATATGCATATACATCTATACATATACATCTGTATGTATACATATACATATATACATACATATATATGTACAGATGTATATACACATATACGTACGCACTCACACAAACATGTATACAAGACGGAGCAGATGTGGCGGTAGGCCTAGAGGGTCTAAAGAGTTGAGGAACTCCGTTGGGAAATTCACCGATTCATTTGCATCTACCATCGTATCTACAGATTTGTATGTGAAAGGAGCACCAGGAAGTGATAGCAACAGTTGATCATTGAGTTTTGTAACAGTCACGTTTTTCGGAGGCAACTCTGCTCTTTTAGACAGCCATTCATGATTGAGATAATTATCTTTTAAATGGGGAAACACTTTATCAGTGAGTTCAGCCACAGATGAAACGGGAATTGAGAACGTGTGGACGTCCATTTCCCCATCAGAGTCAGGAGGCACTTTACCGTTGCCAAGTTTCAGAATGTCACTTCCGAAGTTAGCCGACGTTTGGTCACCGAGCAATCGAGCCCTCATGTTGATTGTCAGGGTCAGTGACTTGACATGACGCCAGAGCGGAGACGACTTAAGGCATGCTTGAACCTCATCTGCTCGCGTGCCTTTGGGGATAACAGGGAGAGTTTGCCTAAAGTCACTTGAAAGCAAAAGCGTGACACCTCCCATGGGGGCTTCGCAACCCCTGATATCCTGAAGGGTCTGTTTAATGCGTCGAAGGCTCCCTTGTGGGCCATAGTACACTCGTCCCACACAATAAACTGACAGCATTTCAGCACTTGGTCTTGGTCAGAGTTCTTGCTTATATTGCAGGTAGGAGTTTCTGACTTAGTTAAATTGAGGGGCAACTTAAAGGTGGAGTGTGCAATTCTGCTGCCAGGCAGCAAAGTTGTAGCAATCCCTGAAGATGCGACCGCAACCGCAATGCTCTTTTGCATCCTGACCTTCGCTAGGATGAGCCTCGTTAGAAAGGTTTTGCCTGTAGCCCCTGGAGCATCAAGAAAAAAACACCTTTCCTGTGACGCACATGATCAGTCACAATAGTATAAACATGCCGTTGATCCGGAAGAAGCTTTGGTTCAGTTTCTAGGACAAAATTGGCAAGGGCATCTGTATCGTAGGGCGTCTCTCGCAAAAGAGCTGTAGGAAGTAAATTTGACTCTGAACGCAGCGGTTTAAGCAGACCTAAATGAGGGTAAGTCATTCCCATCGAGTGATGCAACTGTATTTTCAATGTCGATCAAAGCTTGATTGTATACCTCATCGCTTATACTTTCTATCTCAGGAAAAAGCATCGCCTGACGTATGAAGTCCTACGATAAGTCGTCTTTAAATTTGAGTCCAGTTCAGTTCACAAATTTGCAGCATAACAGCAAATAGAGCTCATAGACGCTTAGGTGTCTAGGATGCAACAGCTTCGAATAACATAGCCTCCCATTGCGCATCGTCTTCCAGCAAACCGCGCTTGAGGCATGCTTCCCTGTAAGTGCTGCAAACAGAGCCATCGACAGTCCTTAAGTCATCAAACAACTGAAGCCCATGTACCTCATATAACAGAAGGCGAAGAAAAAAAGTACTCATTTTGGCTCGGATGCACCGTGTAAACTCTCAAAGACAGCTGTCAAACTTTACACCAGGTTGTCCGTCAACTGGCTGGCGTGACTTTCTGCGCACCCATTGTTGCTTAGACCATTTGTAGTAGGACGGAACCTGAGGATAAAGCAGAGTTGATTATTTTATTATTTTATTATTTTATTATCTTAATATTTATTACTTTGTACTTTTTTGATTTTTATTATAGGTCTTTTTAGTGTATTTACTTAATAATTTTTTCTATATGTGATTGTGGATTTTCATGGATGAATTCAATAACTGTTTTTTTTCCTCTAAATTATATATTTATATATTATATATTGTGAATTTTCATTTAATTTTAATTTTGATAAATTAAATTAAATTGAATTTTTCCCTGTAAATTTGGATTTTTATCCCTAATATTATTATCATAATCATTATATATATATATATTTCGGTTTTGGATTTGGTTTGCAAGATTTTTTATGTGATTTCGTGTTTTGAAGCATATTCTGTTGTGTCTGGGGAGAGTCATTTTCTTATTGTGCCTTAAAATTTAACACACTCACCGGTAAAATTTCCACTTATTTCTCACTTTTTAAATTTTCCTAAATTTTAAGGCACAATAAGAAAATGACTCTCCCCAGACACAACAGTATATATATATATATATATATATATATATATATATATATATATATATATATATATATATATATATATATATATATATATATATATATATATATGTATATATATATATATATATATATATATATATATATATATATATATATATATATATATATATATACACACATATATATATATATATATACTTAAATATATATATATATATATATAAACTTAAATACTGACTCATCAGATGGTATCTATGAATATTGATTAATTGGTATATACTGGTATTAATAAAGAAGTATTGAGGTAAAAGAACATGCTAATTATATATGAACAAAATTATAATCTAAGCAGTTTTTACAAGTAGAGAACCATATACGCGTTCGCCACTAGGGGTGAACAACCTGTATAGGATTCTGAGAATTACGATGTCCTTACAGTTCGTGCTGACGAGAAACAGATATTTTCGGTTAGAGAATATTAATTTCGAAACTGGTTCACGAATAATAATGTTTTATTTATATAATTTTCACTGTCTTGCCCGAATACGGTTTGGTATTTCGCTGAATTTCATTTGAGAACTATTAGGTCTTAGTAGACACATTACATGTGATCTTCTAGCACATTAACTCTCAATTTAGTGGTCGTCGTTATACACACACACACACACACACACACACATATATATATATATATATATATATATATATATATATATATATATATATATATATATATATATATATATTTATTTATATTTATAATATATATATATATAAAATATAGAGTGTTTTTGATATTCCTTGATACAGTTATAATATTCGGAGAGAAGATTTTTTCTCAAAGACTTAAAATTGAGAAAAGAATCTTTTTAGAAAGTCGAAAGAAACTAACCTTTGGGAAGAGATAAAATGTTTGTGGTGTTTGCTTCTATGGATGTGCAAGCGCCTTCAGTTCTTAACGTTTTGAAGCACGTGTTATTATATATAGTGAAAAAATTGTTTTCAGTAAAATTGTTGTTGACTATTTCCGGTTTAGTTTAGGACTCAGAAATCTTATGAAATATTCATCCTTTGCCTTCTGGAGAAGGTCGTTCTCTTCATTTATTTTATGAATAGGGAAAATTGTAAATTTTCCTTGTGCACAGGTGTCCAAATAATCGCTACATGATCGTTTTATTTGATGTCTGTGCACATTTACCGGATTGGTTAGTTTCGTTTTCGTTTCCTCGAAATAATGTTCGTTGCGTCATGGGCACATATATATATATATCAGGTTTTTACTTTTACAGTTTATATTTGCATTCACCCTTAATTCTTTTCCATTCTTGAATTTTTTGGCTGGTCCCTGTTGTATTAAATCACATGTCCCACATGGGGGGTCTTCACATTTGGTAACGTGCATCATTTCCTCTGATGCAAATCGTACTTTGGCTAGAAGTTTCTGAAGACTTGGTGATTGCCTTCCGCTGTTGATTATTTATTGTTCCTTGATTATTTGTCGGAGACATGGGGACTGGTGTAGAATTGGTAGAAGACGTTTGGCTGTTTGTAGAATATTGTAGTTCTTGGGATTGTGAGTGATAGCAAATGGGATATTTTTATGTTAATTTTTCCGTTTATCCTCAGTGTGAGTGTTTTTTCTTCTTAGTGTAGATATTGGGATACTTTTAGCTTCAGTTATCGCTTGGTCTATTAGTTTGGTGGAGTATTTTTATTTTTTAAGGAACAATTTAAGCTCTGGATCCCACCAAACTAATAGACCAAGCGATAACTGCTTTTAACTGTAGATAAGTTTGATTTGATCTACTTTGGGAAAGAGGAAACTCTGAAATTACCATATGCTCTTCCCTCGGCGACTCCCTAGTTTCATCCAACAACACCAGAGATCTTGGAGTAATTGTTAATAACAATCTAAACTGGAGTTCCCATGTAAACAGCAAAGATGACTTGGCCCTCAAGATGTGCTCCTGGATTCTGAGAACTTTCCGGTCTAGAGATGCCTACACCATCATCCTTCTGTACTCTACTTTACCGGTTGAGGTAAAGTAATTGTGACGTAATGTTGCTTTATTTTACCGGTTGAGGTAAAGTAATTGTGATGTAATGTTGCTGTGTGTACCGAGTTCGATTTTTGTAGTGGGCAGAGAGCACGGGAGCCAAGTCTTGGATGGATTTTAAAATTGATGCCAACATCATTTGGGTAATATTGATGGAATATTTTCTAAATAACACAAATGAATAATAATATAGATTTAATCAAAAGATTAAATGTGGTACTTAAAATGTTTGAGGCACCAGAATTTGGTAGGATAAAAACCAAAAACAAAATCAAGAGATTTGGTGAATAAAATTTGAAGATAAGCAACAAAAATTCAATAGGTTATAGCCGTACGTACGTTTCGTACAAGCTCCATTTATTCACGTAGTGAAAACACCACAGAATGTATAATGATGTAGCATTCCTGGTGGCGTTGAAGAGAGTAGAGATTGAATTTTTTTAGTCAACCCCCCAATAGTCAATGCCTCTCATGCCGTCTATCTTTCTTTTTATTGACCTATGGAGTACTTTTACTTTCATAATGAGTTGCTTCGTATGGGGGGACCACAGTGGGCAACAGTATTCAAATTAGGGTCGGGAAAAAGTAGAGCAGAGAAGGATGATGGTGTAGTCATCTCTAGACTGGAAAGTTCTCAGAATCCAGGAGCACGTCTTGCGAGCCAAGTCAACCATGCTATTTACGTGAGAACTACAACTTCGATTATTATCAATATTTACTCTAAGGTCTCTGATGTTGTTGGATGATATTAGGGATTTCAGAGTTTCTTCTTTTCCAAAGTGGATCAAATCAAACTTATCTTCATTGAAAAGCGTAATGTTTTTTCCGCCCATTGGACAACAGCAAATAGATCTAACTGAAACCATGTTCGGTCTCCCATGCCGTTAATGGCTTTCTGGAATTAGGAATCATCTGCAAAGATTTTCAATTTAGAATGTTTGAAGACATCTGCTATGTCGTTGATGTAAATAATGAAGAGGAGTGGGCCCAACACAGTACCTTGTGGGACACCACTTCTGACTTTGGCTGAGCTGGATCGTATTCCCATATATCATCTATACATCATATATATATATTATATATAAATATCATATATACATCATCTATTTATATCATATACATATTATATATATATCATACATATGTTATATATCATATATATATATATATATATATATATATATATATATATATATATATATATATATATATATATATATATATATATATATATATATATATATCATATGTATATCATTCATATATCATCTATATTATATATATATCATATATCTGTAAATATAATATGTGACAATTATTCGGTAGCCATGATAAAACTCCGAGTTTCGGATGTCGGGGCGGAAACCCATGCCGGCATCTCTTCAGTTATCGGGCCATAAAAAAATGCTATATATCATATATATGTCATATATATCTATCTATCATATATATATGGTATATATGTATCATCTATATCTATCATAGATATAATATATATTTATCCGTGTGTATATATATATATATATATATATATATATATATATATATATATATATATATACACACACATACATATATACGCACACATATAACCACATAGATGTATAGTTATATGTATATGTATGAGCGTTTTAAATGCATATGCATGTCTGTGTGTATGTGTTTGCGTGTGTGTAGTGTTTGTACAAACCTATATATTTACACACACACACACACACACACAGACACGCGCACACACACATATACACGCATACACATACATTCATATACACTTATTTATCTCTCACTCTCTCTCTCACACACACGCACTGACACACGCACACACACACATTTTTGTTTACCATCCTCCCTCCTACTCCTGTAGTTTGCTGAGTCATGTTCCAGAAATAAAGATAAGGTCACGTAAACCGTGGTGTGCTCCATCAAATATGGACGCTTCTCTCCCACTTCACTCTCTCTCTCTCTCTCTCTTTCTCTCGTCGTCTGTCTGCCTGTCCCAGTCTCTCACTCTTTCTAACCCTTCTTTCTACCTCATCTCCCGACTCTTGTCCACCAATAACCAACAAGAGGAAACAGAACCAAAGCCGCTGGGACCAATAATTTAGAAAATCTGAACATAAATGTAACTGTAACCGATCTGTCGTCATGATAGCTTATAACATTAGCAACAACAATAACGACAACGACAAAAACGACGACGATGACAACAACAACAACAACAGTTACAACACAGCAGCGACGACGACTACCACCACAACAACAAAGAAACAAACAACAATAACACCAGCATCAGTGGCAGCAGAAACGGAGACGTCGTTACGTGGTCTCTTAAGCTGCTAGCAATATCAGCCAACTCTCTCTTAAATCACACTATCATGAAATGTGGAGGCGCAATGGCCCAGTGGTTAGGGCAGCGGACTCGCGGTCGGAGGAATGCGGTTTCGATTCCCAGACCGGGCATTGTGAGTGTTTAGTGAGCGAAAACACCTTAAACTCCACGAGGCTCCGGTAGGAGGTGGTGGTGACCCCTGTTATACTCTTTCGCCCCAACTTTCTCTCACTCTTTCTTCCTGTTTCTTGGGTAACGCTGCGATGGACTGGCGTCCCGTCCAGCTGGGGGAACACATACGCCATAGAAACCGGAAAGCCGGGCCCATGAGCCTGGCTAGGCTTTAAAAGGGCGCATAAATAAATAAAATAACCATCATGAGATAATGTAGTCGCTGATGTTCCGAAAGTGGCCGAATGGTTGTGGTAGGAAAGCTTTTGATGATAAGTTTGCTCTCTCACCGGTGACCTGGGGCTAAACATCAACAAGGGAACACTGGACTTACTAGAAATATATATTAAATTATATACTGACTCAAAAATATACACACTGGATAATGTCTTTGTTATACAGACTACGTAAAAGAAAGATCTCTTCTGCCCTGGCTGAGCTTGCTGTAGAATACGCTTACAGTTTAAGTCTCTTACATCCCTATTTTTCTTCAGTGAAAGAAAAATACCAGTTACTAAGGTTACGTCACTGTAAATCTTGTCGACAAATTTCTTGTCCGTTTAGTCCTCTAAGGAACCAAATTTTCATATTTGTAATTAATGTCTGTGGAAAACCTATCATTTCAGTTACTTTATGTCTTTTCAGTTGTTGTTGGTTAAACCCAGGTCAGCCATAATTAGTCAGATCTATGGTACAGGCCATTCCAGCCATACCCATCACGTTTGTTTTCTGCAATAGTGTGCCATAGACTACATTATTCGAAGTGTCTTTTAAAGATGGTTGAGTGTGCTTTGAGGAAGATTTGGGTCCTATGTCTAGCAAATTGATAGACTACGTAGAAACTCTCTGGAACGGTTCGTAGTCTCTAATTGTGGTGAATGCGTAATGGATTGGTTCAACAGCAGATCCAGCAATCCCGTTTCAATCTCAGAAGAAATCCTTCAGCTTCAGTTACATCACGTAAATTTCTCTAAAATGGTTTCTAATTTTGGCAGAAAACCAACAGCTTTTGAGGAGCCGGGGATCAGTCAATACCCTTACTCCACTACTTGACTGTTACCTTGTTTTATCGACCCGGGAAAGATGAAAGGCAAAGCTGACTTGGATGACATTTAATCTCAAAATGTAAAGAACTATAGTTGCAGGTGTGGCTGTGTGGTAAGAAGTTTGCTTCCCAACTACATGGTTCCGAGTTCAGTCCCACTTGGGCAAGTGTCTACTATAGCATCGAACCAACCAAAGCCTTGTGAGTGGATTTGGGAGACGGAAACTGAAAGTATCTATCAGTGTATATATATATATATATATATATATATATACTCTTTTTTTTTTTTTACTTGTTTCAGTCTTTTGACTGTGGCCATGCTGGAGCACCGCCTTTAGTCGAGCAAATCGACCCCAGGACTTATTCTTTGGAAACCTAGTACTTATTCTATCGGTCTCTTTTGCCGAACCGCTAAGTTACGGGGACATAAACACACCAGCATCGGTTGTCAAGCGATGTTGGGGGACAAACACAGACATACAAACACATACACACACACACATATATATATATACATACATATATACGACAGGCTTCTTTCAGTTTCCGTCTACCAAATCCACTCACAAGGCTTTGGTCGGCCCGAGGCTATAGTAGAAGACACTTGCCCAAGATGCCACGCAGTGGGACTGAACCCGGGACCATGTGGTTGGTAAGCAAGCTACTTACCACACAGCCATATATATATATATATATATATATATAAGGGCATCACTATGCAATAATGCCTCACGCTATGAGGGACTCTAAGGTCAGACTACCATAAAAAGCACATTTTTACCGAACGCGAGGAAATGCAACTCTCAAAGCCAACCCCTTAAAAACAGACTAAATTATAGATCATGATTTCGTACTTATTGTAGTATTATACAACCTCTATTCGTCAGTATAATATGGTCAAGAGAAATAGAGGTAAACAGAAAATCAACATACCACTCGAACATCGTGTATCCAATATAGTATATAGAAGACTGTTCATCGCTAGTAATGCCCTTATATAAATATGAAAATATATATTTCGGGAATAAATGATGGATTTTTTCCCTTATGAGGTTTTTTTCACGCTAGCTACTTGATAAATTCTTGTAAAAGAATTCATCCAATTATTGAATTTATATATATATATATACACACAGACACACAACACACACACACACATATATATATATATACATATATACGACGGGCTTCTTTCAGTTTCCGTCTATCAAATCCACTCACAAGGCTTTGGTCGGCTCGAGGCTATAGTAGAAGATACTTGCCTAAGATGCCACGCAGTGGGACTGAACCCGGAACCATGTGGTTGGTAAGCAAGCTACTTACCACACAGCCAGTAAAGTAGAAATAAAAAGGAAAAAAAGAAAATAGGAAGTGTCTGTGAGAGAGAGGGAGAGCAACAGAGAGAGAGAGTGATAGAGAAAGAACGAGAGAGAAAGAGAAAGAGAGAAAGAGAAAGAAAGAGAGAGAGGGAAAAGAGAGAAAGAGAGCGGGAAAGAGAGAGAGAGAGAAAGAGAGAGAGAAAGAGAGAGAGGGAAAGGGAGAGAGAAGGAAAGAGAGAGAGGAAAGAGGGGGAGAGAGAGAAAGAGAGAGGGAAAGAGAGAGAGGGAGAGAGAGATAGGGAAAGAGAGAAAGAGAGGAAAGAGAGAGAGAGAGAGGGAAAGAGAGAGAGGGAAAGAGAGACTGAAAGAGAGAGAGGGAAAAAGAGGGACAGAGATAAAAAGAGAGAGAGGGGAAAGAGAGAGAAAGAGAGAAAGAGAGAGAGAGGGGGAAAGAGAGATGGAGGGAGAGAGAGAGGGATAGGGGGCGGCAGAGAGATGCGTCAATGAGGAAAGAAAAACAGAGTTTAAAAGAATAAATAAAAAGTAATATGAAAGGCGGAAAAAACTAGAGAGAGAAACAAAAATAAAGAATAACTGAAAGAGAGAGAGAGAGAGAGAGAGAGAGAGAGAGAGAGAGAGGGAGAGAGGGAGAGAGGGAGAGAGGGAGAGAGTTAAAAGGAAGGAGAAGGAAACGTAGCGAGGGAAAAAAATGAGAAAACTGAAGGTGCGAAGGGGAGAGCATTTGGAGTTGTATAGGAAATATATTGGATCGAGGATGAAGCAAGTTTTAGTGATAACAGCTAGCGATGCTGCTGCTGCTGCTGCTGCTGCTGCTGCTGATGATGATGATGATGAGGATTATGATGATGATGTGTACCAAAGCCGTAAACGTTACAATATCATCATCTTTCATAGAGAACTCTCAGCCATATATTTATTTCTTCGCTTGTTTATTTCCCATTTCACTTGATTGATTGTTTGTTTGCCGTTGTTTGGTTTATTGCTTATCTGTGTTGTTGTCGTTAATGTTGCTGTTGTTGTCGTTAGCGCTGGTGTTACTGTTTCGGTGTCGAACACAGCGTCTGTTCTCTGGTCAAAATGTCAAGTTTACCTCGATTAATGCCGCCGAATGGAGGCAATTAGAAACAAATTAACGTGAAACAAACAAATAACAAAAGGAATAGCAACAACAATAACAATAATAATCGCCACAATAATGAAAACAAAAATAAAGCATTACAAAACTTACAGCATCGATAATAAAAATAATATGGACAATAATGAAATTAGAAAATAAGATTAAAACAAAAAACAAAACTTACACATGCATACAAACATAAATTCAAATATGCATACAAACATTTATTCACAAATATACAAGAGTCACTCAGAAAAATCAAAAACAAAAATGGCTCCCAGATAGTCTCCGAGATTGGCAACGATTACAAAGTCATTGTTGGGAGACATTCTGGGCTGCGTGTGGTGGCTGAAAGCAATGAGCAATGTAAATCATAACGGAAGCTAACAAATGAAGCATCAAAACAGTAGACAAGAATAGATAAATAAAGAAAATGTGATAAAAACAGTGGAAGGAAAAATAAATAAATGTGAAAATAATTTTCTTTTATTCCCGACTTAGGTGGAATAAATTATATTCCTGACTTTTCTCCTAGCTTTAATTTGGTTATTTTCTTAGTCTAAAAATGAAAGAAAAAAAAATCCAAAACACGGCCATTGTTTAAGGAAACCAAGTATATTAGAGGCTGTGTATCTCTATTCCTTGAGAATGTAATTGATATTAAATAGTAAATATTACTAAAGGAATTGCTTGAAGCAAAATTAGTTGAGTACTGGACAAACTGTCTCTTCACGTTCTGAATTCAATTTCCATGAAATATTTTTATTGTTCTAAAGGTGATAAAACAAATATTAGACAAATTCGGGAGTCAATGGTTCTCAATCTGATTGGTTGCTTCCTTATATTATTTAATATGTACATATCTGAGACAATCGTTTTCTGGTTACACGGTTTCCGATGTTGTTATATCTATTAGAACATTAGTTATGGTTTTCATCGTATCATTTGTTAATTCTTCGTTTATTCTATATTTTCACTGGTTGATCTGATTTCTACTTATCTTTGTGTTATTTTGTTCGAATCTTTGGACTTATTTCAGTGCGTGTTCAGTTTTTTGATATCCTGATTTTCCTTCTTTAAAAATGAAAATTCGTTTTCATAAGCTCTGATTCATTGGTTGCTACTGAATGTATTTTTGATATCCTGTTTACCACACCGTAGTTCGTTTCATATTTATTCTGTTTAGATGTTTCACAAGTTTTATTGCTAAGGTTATTTCTTGTTTTGTTGAACTCTAAGTGATAATCAGTTTTGGTTCGGGGATCACACAGTCTACTATTATTCATTAAATATATTTCTCTGTGAAGACACACACACACACACACACACACACACACACACACATGTATAGGATACGTCTATACAGATGTGTCTCCAACTCATTTTCGTTTCTTTTTATTAATCTAAGATTAGAACTAATGAAGGGAACCAAACAAAGTTTTGAGCAAAGAAAATTTGCCCTAAAGTGCTACTGGAAGTCCGAAAACACAGTCGAAATACAAAGACGTTTGAGGAGGGAGTTTCCAGCAGAACCACCTGCGCGGTTTACCATCAATCGCATTAAAGATAAGTTTGAAGCAGACATAACTGTTCAGAATGTTCACAAAAATCGTTCTTGAAGAAAGTCGACATCGTCGAATCTCACAAAGCAAGAAAAGATGCTAGAAATTTGTCAGAATTCAAGAAAATGTGAGTCGTGAGAGAGAA
Source organism: Octopus bimaculoides (assembly GCF_046866305.1). Lineage (NCBI taxonomy): Eukaryota > Metazoa > Mollusca > Cephalopoda > Octopoda > Octopodidae > Octopus > Octopus bimaculoides. The sequence goes on along the minus strand of NC_142938.1, from coordinate 31,971,640 downwards.
ATTTCAAAATCAAAGGTTTCCGTCACGTTCTGAAACACTCTCACTGGAAAAAGTTATATTCCAAGAATAGTCCTTGCTCTCAAAGAAGATGATCTGGACTGAAGAGTAACATCTTGAGAGTGTTACTTGGCAAGATGTGTACAAAATGCACACTTTCCAATAAAAACTGTCGGAACTGATGAACCTATTCAATTAAACGGATCAAATACTGCCACAATTGCACATACTGGAGGCCTGAGAATCCGCATATTACGGAGGAACATCATGTTAATTTATTAAAGTTACAAAATGGTACAGCCTACCATTAAAAGTGTTAATTAGAGTATTCGTTTTTATGGTACTTTGACTAGTCCCATTTGGGACTAGTCTGCAACAATCTGTCATGCCATACACCCCAGAGGACTTTGAAGATGTGGAGTTTTATTTCCAGCTAAACGCTCCCTCTCCATACACTACCATAGTAATTTAAAGGACTTAACACGATGAAATTTTGCCAAACAGGACAGTGAGGTTCAGTAGAATGCCTTCCGTGTTCACCGGATCTCATACCAATAGACTTTTCTTTACAAAGGTACATAGAAGTTTATAGTACACAACCTGCAACAGTCGACGAATTAAAGGCAGATTTTGAATGAGAGTGCGCATGAATACCGAAAGAAATGCTTCTTGCTGTTTGTGATTCCAAAGAAAGAAAGAGTGAGTGAGTTGTGTATAATATGTGAGTGGGGTTGTGTGTGTATGTCGTGAATGTGCGAGTGAATATGTGAGTATTTGTGTATGTATGAGTATGTATGGGTATGTATAAAGGGTGTGTGTGTGTGTGTGTGTGTGTGTGTGTGTGTGAGTGTGTGTGTGTGTGCGCGTGCGTGTATGTGTGTGAACCGCAGGCCATGCTATTCAGAGGCTGTTTTCATCGCTTAATACTGACTGTTCGTCCGTCAATCTGTTGCTTGGATCAACCAAGGACTGTGAAAGTCAGTGAGCAAGAACAAGATCAAAGATAAACAACAGCACAAAATAAAGATTAAGAGGAAAGAATAATAGGCTTGCTTGGCAGAATAAGCTATCTCTAAGACTCTGACCATTCCGTAACACCTACGCCACCACACCCATCACCACTACCACTTTCAAAAGCAAACTATCTCACCATTTCCCCCCTCAGGAGACGGGACACTTCATAAAAATATATAAAAATCCCTATAATCAGTCGGAACCTTTCTATCTGGACTAAGAACTGTAAAGTGGAAGGTGGGTGGGTGGAGGGACAAAGAGATAATGGCGAGTTTGCGTATAAGAGGGCGCTGCAGGATAATTTTATAGTCTCCCCTTTTACTTCACGCACACCCCTTCGTTTGTTTGATGTTCTCTTGCAAAAAGTTGAAAGGCGATTTCTTTTACCGAAACCTTATCAGTTGGGAACACATACAAGACCAATAGTTTGTCAGTAGTGGAACTGAAGTGGGAGGGGGGGGGAGGTGGAAGACCGATATTGAAGGAGGTTGTTGTTCATATGTATCTAGCCATTCAATATATAATGATCGATAAAATTAGTTCTGAGGTCGGTAACTTCTTTTATTAGCCACACAGGGCCGAACACAGAGGGGACAAAAACAATGTAGAGTTTTTCTTTGCGAGGTGGGGCGAAAAAAAAAAAGGGATAACGATCAAAAGGGATCGAAATCGTTTGGGTCGTACAAAAGATCGAAATAATGTCAATATATCCGTGGAAAGAAAAACCTACGAAAAGACCACGGCAACCTCGGTCAATAATGTTATACAAAAACACATTTACGGTTAGTTACTCTCTTTTTCCTTTCTTTTTCTGGTTCATAGGATTATGCTCAAGGTGGCTCCGTCATTCACACGTGCCATCCTTGCTACATTCACCCATCTTTTATTGAAACATTCACTAGATAAAACTTCCCTCTTTACTCTCACCTTCCTTTTCAAGTGATACCTGAAGAAGTTGATGAGAGATTGACCAGAGAGGAAAGTGTTTGCCTTTAGGCCTTTCAGACGCGTCCACTATACACATTCTTTCGCCATAGCCACAAGTACGATAAAAATGGCTCTTCCTTCCTGTTTGAAGGAAGGAGGCGCGACAGACTCGGCTGATAAACCCACTCGTCCTACACGCGACAGCAGTCGTTCGACATAAGCCCACAGGTCGGAAATGGTTGGACACTGCACGAGTGCGTGCAGAACGGTTTCGTCACTCTGACCGCATCTCGGGCAGGTCGGCCCGGTGTTTCTGGAGCCATGCCTGTAGAGCTTATCCCGAACGGGTAGCGCTTCTCGATAGCACTGCCAGGCCAGGGATCTCTGAAAGTTTTCCATAGGTCCCGGCCCGAAAGTTGTCTTGAACAGGTAGGTCAGGTATTCCTTGTCGACGTCCAGGTTCTCCCCCAGATCGTCGTCGTACCTCTCATCCACTAATCCACTATAGAATGCTTTCGTGGTGATGCAGTCGCTCAAGGTCGACCCGGAACGGCATAGTTGCTTGAGAGCAACGCGACACTCGCGGTGCCATTCGCCCTTCCTCAGCTTCTTTTTGATCCACGACTGCAGTTCGGTCATGGAGTCGAGCTGCGGAAAAGCGCGCCTCACAAATAGCGAGCACATCTCTTCACCGTCGTCTACATGGTCACCCTACTCATTATCTCGTCCCAGTTCTTCTCCGTTTGGAGTTCCGGACCAAACCAAACCTCGAGCAACTTGACCGGACCGTCGGTCTAGCGTCCCACGACGGATGCGCTGCCGGAAGGCATGGGATTGCTTCTCCAGGTGCCGAGCCGCAAGCCCACTGACTTTTCCCGGTTAATCTTCGCTCCTGTTACTACTTCGTAGTCTTTCAGTGTCTCACCGACTAGCTCGATGTGGTCATGGCTAGACACTATGATGGTGATGTCGTCCGCGTATGCGGACCCGCTCGTCCAGCATCCCAATTCTCGCGGGATGCCCTTCAGCGTCGCACAGTAGTGGCTCGAGAGTCAATACGTACAGAAGCAACGAGAGGGAGCATCCCTGACGGACCGAACATGCTATGTCCAATGGTCTCGATAGATGCCCATTCACGCAAATTACCGAACGGATGCCTTTGCATAAGGCAGCAATCCAGCCACGGAAAACGGGACCGAAACCAGCCGCTATGAGGACAGCCTCCAAGTATCGATGGTCTACCCTATCGAAAGCTTTGGATTGATCCAAATTGATCAGTTCGCCACCCATGCCAGGTTCCTTAACTACCCTGTGTATGATGTAGCGCATGAGGTGGAGGTTGTCACGGATGCTCCGGCCCTGCACGGCGCACATTTGTGCCTTGTCGACTAGTTTCTCGATGACAAGCGCCAATCTCTTGGCTAGCACCTTGGGCAACATTTTCAAATCTGCATTGAGCAGAATGATGGGCCTAAAGTTATCTATTACGTCCCCCTTGTTTGGAATCGTTTCGAATCGTTTCTTGTGGACATTTTGAACAGTTCCATCTACTTCAACATATCACTAATTCGAGTGATGGTAAGTCGTGTTAGTGGATCTGTTGGAAATTCCCTCCTCGACTGTTTTTGCACTTCGACTGCGTTTTCAAACTTCCAGTTGCACTTTAGAGTAAATTTCCTTGTTCAAATCTTAGTCTGGTTTTTTATTATTTCTAATAGATTAAATCTAAAATGAAATGAAAAATGAGTTATCAGCTGTTAAAGTTTCTATACCTTGTAAACACACACACGCACGCAGGCACGCACGCACGCACGCACGCACGCACGCAGGCACGCACGCACGCACGCACGCACGCACGCAGGCACGCACGCACGCACGCCCATATCGAAGTGTTTCGCCATCATTTATAATATCGTGCTACATATTTTCACTTTACACTTCCATTGTTTCTTTCCATTTAGCCTTTCTTTCTCACTCTCTCTCTTTCACTATCCTTCACCTTCGATTCCACCATAGGATATCCTGGATCCATGTTAGTTAAATTCGAGCCAATGACAAATCTTTACATGCACACTCAATCTGTTAGAAAGAGTAGGCAAATTAGTATCATATCACACCTAACAAGTCTTTAAGAAAAATTAAAGAGACACTGAATAAAAAAGGAAGTGAAAGAGAAAAAGAGAAAGAGAGGATGAGAGAGAGAGGGAGAGAGAGAGAGAGAGAGAGAGAGAGAGAGAGAGAGAGAGAGAGAGAGAGAGAGAGAGAGAGAGAGAGAGAGAGAGTGTGTGTGTATGAGATCACATTTACTCTGAAAATAATGGCAGACGACTGTTTTCAGAATACTAATTGATTATAAAAACTACTCTTTAGAAATTCATTCCATCCTTCGATATATTGCATCATCAAATCGTTCATTTACCATTGAAATATCTCATTCTGACACCATACATCGTATCTTCCCGTTCGTTAATGAACTCTTACCATGTCTGGACCCTTGTTTTTTAATGTTCTTGAGTTTTCTTTAATACTTCAAACGAATGCAGAGCGAAGCTATTTTTTCAGACTCCTACCAACTAGAACGTCTCTGGGGTGAAATCTGTGATATTAACTAAGTTTTTTCTGATTATTGGTTTAAGGGGCTACTGATAATCATTCTTTCTCTTCACATACCACTTCCGTTTTTCTATTTCTTTTGGCTTTATCGCCATTGTTTGGTTTTTGCTTTATTTTTTAAAAATAGATTTTTACTTTATTTCTATTTATCAAACAAGTTCTATGAGATGACTCCTCCATTTCACCCAAACACTTCTCTCCCACTTTTTTTTTAGAGACAAGCTGTGGCGACGATGGTGTTGGTGATGGTGATGATGATGTTTGGAAGTTTGTAGTCGCCATTAGCAAGAGACCGAATGCCAGTACCGCTATATCTCTGCGCCTCACCTAACCACGCTAATACAAGGAAAAAAGAATCCAAAAGAAAGCGAATATTTACACACCATAAGATCATTTATCAGATTACGCACGACTCTATTGGATATATAATGCGGCGAGCTCTTGAAGCTTTAAACAAACACACACGCCGCCATATAAACACACGTCAGTTATCGTTTGCTACTCGCAGAGCAGCCTTTTTTTTGTTGTTACTTTATACAGAAGCAAATAAAAAACATCAAGAGGTCAATTATAAAGTGGGGGACCATATGTAATTAAAAGCTTAGATAGATGAAGTGGGGGAGAGAAAAAGGAAGAGAAAATGGAAAGAGAGTAAAAGGGAGTGAGATGGAAAGATATAGCGATATATAACTATTCAGAAGTCCTTTCTTCCTTCCATTACTTTTGCCATTCTAAATTCTTCCAATTTGTTCATTTCCTTTAATCAGTTTAGCTTCATTCTGTTTTTTCTTCTCCACAAAACTTTCTCAGTTTTTCTCCGTAGTTTTAAATTCATTTTTGTTTTTCCTTCATCGAATTCTTTACCATCTTTCATTTCATTCCTTCCTCCATCCAATTTCTCATTCTTAATCATTGTCACTCTTTCATTTTAGTGCTTCTCTTCATATACACCCACCACCATCAATCAGATGGCCATTGCAAAGAAAATGCTGTATCTGAATATATGTACATATATACAAACAAACAAGGGGGAGGGAGGGAGGTATGTATGTGTATATATAGAGAAAAGTGATACATACATTATACGTGGATTTATATGACATCCAGTTTGCAACACACACACACATACACACACTTATATATACACACATATACACATGTATGCATAATACATGTACATGTAAACACACACAGGACGAAATGCAAACAAATGCTGGAAAAGACTCTGGTTAAGACAGTACGACAGATTATAAACAGGTTTAAAGATATAAACAGATTTGGAAAATAGATTGAGAGATACTGCATGTATGTGTGCTGTAGGATGAGGGTATTATATATACCCGTTTAGCAACGTTCAGAGAACAGAGTGATCATTAACCGTTTGTTACACGGTGAAAAAAAAAAAAGAAAAATAAGAAAACATGGTGGTTTAAATATCGCCCAAGTCAGACGATATTTTAAGAGCAAAGCACAGATAACCATAAATACTATTGATAGGGTGATAAAACTTACGAATTGAACATAGCATTTATATCTAGAAAATACACACACGCGCGCGCGCGTGCGTGTGCGTGCGTCTGTGCATGCGAATTTATCTACTACGTCAGATACAGATAACCAGAAAAGCCGATAAGAGCTTAAAATAGTAAAATAAGCGAACAATGAAGAATGGGAGATTATAGATAATGTGAAAGATAGAAATATCCAAATATAATAACTTTTATTTGCTTCATGTATAAATATCTCTTATTTAGAACTTAGTGTATGTGATGCCCTGGTGATTAGATCTAGAGTCATAATTACTTGGTTTGCTTTAATAGTTCCGTTAAGTCAGTATTCTTCTTACATGGTAGCCATGAAGTGTCCCGGTTTTTTTTGACAGGTCTACTTCTGTTCTGTTGAAATTACGTTTTCTTTAAATCTCTTGCGCTGCATCAATTTCGAAAAATAGTTCAGTGGTTGTTGGCCGTCTTCAGGTTGGTGACTTAGCGTGAATAATTGATGGCCAACTCCGGTAAAGGTTCTCAAGGATCATGTGGCGCTGTAAAGCAGGTGAAGGCGCGTGACTTAGTGATTAGGATATTTGGATCACGACCTAAGGTCGTAAGTTCGATACCCGGTGGGGCGTCGTGTCCTTCAGCGTGATATTTTATTTCACGTTGAGCCAGTCTATTCAGCTAGGAAAAATGAATAGTGCATGTAATTAAAAAGGACCCAGCCTTGTCATATTATGTGTTACACTGAATCTTCCTGAGAACTACGTTAAGGGTACGCGTGTCTGTGGAGTGCCCAGCCACTTGCACGTTAATTTCACAAGCAAGCTGTTTCGCTGATCGGATCAGCTGGAACACTCGTCGGCGTAATCGATGGTGTGCCATTATTTCACTATAGTTTTTTTGACCGGCTTTCACTTAGATTCCGTCTTCCCAGTTTCAATCGCTCTGTCGAGGCTATGTTAACGTGCTTAAAATTACATACTTAAGAAGCGAACTTGTTAAACACATGCCTGCACCCACCAAACTAAATTCTAGTGAGGTGGGTCAAACCCAAAGTTTTGTAGGAAAAATCTTGCAAAAATCACCGTGCAGTTCGATCGATATCGAAACCACGTGGTTGCGGAGCGAACTTATTAACCACAGCGTTTTTTCTTTCTAATAATGGTTTAAAATTTTGGCACAAGGTCAGCAATTTTAGAGTAAGTCGATCACCGACAAAGTCAAAATGGTAAAGTCAATCTCGATGGAATTTGAACTCAGAGCGTTGAAATTCGAACTCACTCGGAAGAAATGCCACTTTGTCCGACGCGCTAACGGTTCGACCAGCTTGCCGCCATTTTGTTCGTAATAATAGTTTCCATCATAGGCACAAGAACTGAAATTTAGAGGGAGGAAGACTAGTCGATTTTATTGACGTCAGTACGCAACTAGAACACATTTTCTCGACCGCAAAAGATAGCAGACCTTGGTGAAATTTGAAATCGGAACATAAAGCTCGAAGAAATACTGCTAAACATTTCTCCGAGCCGAGCGAAGCAAAGAGGAGGCAACTTTTATCTTTCTTTGAGAATAATTGGTGACCATGTATAGGGTGACTTCACTGGTTCAAAAGCAACCAATGGGCTTCTTCTCCTTCTCCTTCTTTTTCGTCTTCTTCCTCTCCGCCACCTCCTTTTTTACTTTACTACTGTTGTTGCTTAGAATAACACCCACGCAAATATTAAAACAATACATTCAAAAGAGATATCTCAAGAATTCAATCACTACTACCGTTCACAAGTCACTTTCACAGCACTTGACCATTTAACATCCTACTACTATCAAAGCACTCCCGCATTCCTTTCTTCTTCTTCTTCTTCTTCTTCTTCTTCTTCTTCTTCTTCTTCTTCTTCTTCTTCTTCTTCTTCTTCTTCTTCTTCTTCTTCTTCTTCTTCTTCTTCTTCTTCTTCTTCTTCTTCTTCTTCTTCTTCTTTGCCAAGAATTCACAACTACCTCGAACCCACAAGAGTAAACAAGAGAGACAGAGACAGGCAAAAACAAGGAAAATGCTCCTTGTATTTGAATACTATGCAAATATTCTTTTAAAAAAACTTTTCATTTAAGTTTTCCAAAATTTAATTGTTTTCCATTCTTAGAGTCGAAAAAGTCTCAATGACTGAAACCGGTACTAAGATGTTTTTTACGATCAAATTATTTTAGCATTTTCTACCTTGACTTTTTTCCTTATATATATATATATATATATATATATATATATATACACACACACACACACATATATATATATATATATATATATATATGTATATATATATATATATATATATATATATATATATATATATATATATATATATATATCAATATCTATAAAACACAAGATGTTTGTGCGTGTGTGTACGTGATGTGGGTTATGCACGTCCACAAATTAGCACGCATGTCGCTCCAATTTTAGGAGGACATTTTTCATGACCCTATCTGTGTTTTTGTCAACTTTTTCTCACAGAGGCACCCGCGTATAGCTGTAAAAATCGATAAACTTTTACCAATTTTGAAGTTTGTTGACATGGCGAAGTCAAATCTGTGCGTACGCGCGTGAAGGAGAGAGAGAGCAAGAGAGAGAGAAAGAAAGAAAGAGAGGGAGAAAGAAAGAAAGAGAGAGAAAGAAAGAAATAGTGTGTTTGTGACAAGGGAAGAAACAGTTTGCCAAGCGTCTAAAAAAAAAAAATGAAAAGTGGAAGAGGGAGACAAAGCGGCTAAGGAAAAAAAAATTTCTCTCACCAAGACAGCGTCTAACAAAAAAAAAAAAAAGGAACGAACAAGTGGAAGAGGGAGACAAAGCGTATTACGAAAGAAAATGTAGCTAAGGAAGACAGAGTAAAATGCATTTTTTTTTCTTAAACATGAGATATAGTTTCAAATATAAGATGTTTTTGAAATACACTATATTCTACAATAAGATTATATATACTTTCTCACAACAATTCAAATATATTTATTTTAGATCATTTATTTATTTTAAATCGTTCATCTTTCTCCCCCCCTCTCACTCTCACACATACGCACATATACTACTTTGGGAGCGAAAGAGTTTTGTTTATATTTCACAACTATGAAACAAAAACGTACGTAGCAATTTGTCAGTCACCCCCCCCCCAACCCGTTTTTCGGACCACAAAAAGGGTTTGGTAATTTTTCAGATAACACCCGCACGATTTCCACTAGGGTGTTACGGTTAGGATTAGGATTAGGGTTAGGGTTACGGTTTTAGGGTCAGAGTTAGGGTTAGGGTTTAGGGTTAGGGTTAGAGTTAACATAGAAGGGACAGGCTCCTTATTTTTTGGTTAAGGTTGTTGGTAAGCTTTCCTAAGTTACTCCAATCCAGATCCCCAATGCAAACCTTCAGATCAACCTTCTCCTATGCAGATCTCTAATGCAACATTTAAAAAAAGAGTCAATAAGTGAAAATAACCAATAAACTGATTCCTTATGGGATTTCCCAATCAAATTGCCAGCAAACCATTTTCAGCCAAACCAATTTCAACGGATTTCGCTCAAATCTGATGTCGATGTTACTTATTTTGGTTTGAAATAAAGGACTTAATCATTTAATAATCCTAGCTTAATCCTGAGCAGCGCCGGGTTATACTGCTAGTATATATATATATATATATATATATATATATATATATATATATATATATATATATATATATATATATATATATATATATTATTAGTGAAGGATAATCAATCCGGAGAAAATACTTTATAAGCTGTTTTTTTTTTTACTGAATAGACGTCTTTCTCTGCTGCTCTCATTCAACTGTAGGTTTTCCCTTTTGGGATTACCGTTGTTTTTTGAACTGTTATACAACTTTTGCTGTTTTCTGTGTCCTTTAGACACATTGCTTGCTTTAGCAGGTTCGTTTTTGTGCGAATTCTCCCTGTTTAGGGGTGAATTGTTTTCCTTTGTGGAAATTGTTTTACACAATCAGTACAACATGTCAGTTGATGTTTCCCAATATGTAATTCTAGAACACTCCTTGGAAGTATTGTGCGAACAAATGTTACCCTCCCTCCCATTTTGCCAAACGAAGGAAGAGCAAAACAAACCAGAGAATGATAAAATCGACCTCCGAATTGAAACACAGAATGGTAAAGGAAAAACGAACTACGCGTTCGTAGCCAGCGTCACTAGCCAAACAGTGCAAGTTGGCCCGGGCGAGTTAAAAAAATATAAAATCCTATTGCACAGGAAAGGAGCGAACATGAAGCTGACTCTCCCAGAAGAAGTGATATACAACATAAAACGCAAAACAATAGTTTACAAAACGCTGTCCCTGGCAACAAAAAGGATAGAGATGGCATCCTTAGATGCCATAGAAAAGTGCCTACTACCAAATTGGCGTGAATACGTAAATAGAGGAAGGCGCTTCGGCTCAGTCAAGGTGAGATTCGCTTCCGAAGAGGAGGCAAAGGAACACTATGTTACCCTTAAAGTCGGCAGATCTGGCGTCACTGCTGACTTACCTTGGAGGGCGAACATCGGAAATAAGGATAGCGGAGGTCCCACCAGAAATAGATGCGGTGTGGCTGATGACAGCCGTACAGCTGAGCCTGGAGGATAGAGACACTATCCTTCAGGCCATCAGACTACACCAGCAGAACTGGTGGGGCCAAGGTCTGGAGCTAATAATCCAGGCCACCCAGAAAGAGTGGGAAGAAATACCAAAACAAATAATTCTCCCGGACGAGACCACACTAAGAGTCGTGGTGGAGGGAAGAAGTCCAAGATGCTTTAAGTGTGGGCAAAAGGGCCACATAAAAACCACGTGCCCACAAGTCCAACAATCAGAAGCACCCCTTCCACCTAGCAACCCACAGTCTGACGACCCGAAGCTAAGCAAGGGGGATCCAACCAGCACCGCGACGAAACAATCCATCAACCCAACACAAACTGACGACCCGAAGAAAGACAGAAGGAATTCGATCAGCACCACAATGGAACAACTCACCAACCCACTAAAGACTGCCAACCCGAAAGAAAAAAGAAGTCGACCAACGCCACGATGAAACACCCTATTAGCCCACCACAAACTGACAACCCGAAAGAAAAAAGAAGTCGACCAACACCACGATAAAGCAGTCTACATCAAAGGTTCCGCAGAAGGAAGCGGAGAACCCCAAGAGCGACACCCCAAAGGAACCACCACCAACCTTGTTCGAAGAGAGCGACGACGGATGAACAATGGTCAAAAATGAAAGGCAAAGACCATCAAAGACAATCAAAAACCTGCATTCGCAACATACACACACAAACCACAAACAACCTACTCAGTTACCTTAAACAAAGAAGCCATCAAAAACAAAGACAACCAAAAACCCGCATTCACACCATACACACACAAAACACAAGCATCCTACTCATTTTTCCCAAACAAAGCCACATATAATCCATTCACACAAGACATATCACCGTCAGCAACACCGGGGAAAAAATAAACCATCCTAGCTAAACATACATACAGAAATTCATGTGTTACCCCATAATTAGCCCATCCACACCCGAACACCAGCGAACAGAAAAGACAATGCAATGTTCTTTTTCATCAATTGTTACACGTTATTTAATCATGTTGCTTCAACCCATTTTGTCTGGCCTGAATGAGGAGTGTATGCTTTGCTACATGTGTAAGTGAGATGATTGAATGTGGCAGTGATCCTAAAAGAAGACCAACAGATAATGCGACATTCCTTTTCCATCAATGTTGCATGTCATCTAATCATATGTTGCTCGAACCCATTTTGTCTGTCCTGATTTGTGAATGAAAAGTGTATGCCTTGTTACATGTGTAAGTGAAATCACTTGAACGTAAGTACTTGTGATTCTAAAAGATCAGTGATGATACGTGGCTTGTGGGGTCTCCGTGTCCATCAGTCCATTTTCATCATTTCCACTCTTTCATTATCCATACGCTATTTTGACCCCCATGTTTTTTCTGTCCTGTATTGTCCCTTCTGTGTATTACCCTTTTATGGTGAATAAAAATAAGTGTCTTGTACTGAAAAAAAACCCCAACAAACTTTATAAGCTCACTGTTAGTACACCAGGCTAACTACATTATTTAAATTAATAAAGAACTCCGCATATTCTTGTGGCCGGGTTCAATGTTATAGTTCATCACTATTCTATATTGTAAATCCATGGTTGTGCTCCAGTTATACTGGTTTTTACACAGAGTGACATATAAATAATTGTCATCACATATTTTTCTTTATTTTTGTAAGTTTGACTTGCTGCTGTTTCCAGTGGTTGTTACAGGTTTGTTACTGATAGGTTTGCTCAATCGGCCCAATGATCGGTTGAGGAAGATTGAACGACATAAAAAAATTACTGCTACTATCGTCGGAGTCCTATTTGTTTAATTCTCAACCGATCAAAGGCCAGATTGAGCAAACCTATCAATAACGAATCTATAATGACTACTGAAAACAGCTGTAAGTCAAACTATAATAAAGAAAAGAATGTTATGAGCATTATTTATGCCTTGTCTTTTATATATATATATATATATATATATATATATATATATATATATATATATATATATATATATATATATATATATATATATATATATATCTATATATATCTATATATATATATATATATATATATATATATATATATATATATATATATATATATGTATATATATATATATATAATTATAATTATAATTAAGGGCATCTAAGAGATACCAATTTGACTCTAAAACGACATTAAATGTTCATACAGCACGAGGAGAGAAGACAAAGAGACAAAATAAACTAGCAAAAAAAAAAAAAAATTATTGGATAATTCCAGATCCCGGATTTCTGGCTCTGCATAAGAAATGCTCTGCCTTCAGCAGTGGAATATAGCACATAAATACAAATATATATATATATATATATATATATATACAACATACGAATACTTACATATACGAACGTATACATACATATATATGTCTTTGTCTTCTCTCCTGGTGCTGTATGAACATTTAATGTGGTTTTAGAGTCAAGTTTTGGCTGCTATTTCAAGCATGGTGATATCTCTTAGATACCCTTAATTATAATTTTAATAATAATTATTACCTTTGGAGGTTTTTATTCCCATGTTGGCCACCTGATAGGATCGGTATTTTAAAATAACGATCTTATCCTTATTTATATAAATTTATATATATATATATACACACACACTCATATATATCTACATATACCTGTATTGGGTGTATATGTGTGTGTGTGCCTGCGGGTACGTGTGTGTGTATGAGTGAGTGCGCGCGTGTCTGTGCATGTGCATGTTGCCTGGCCTAGGATCAATCGCGTTGTAGTTGTGAGGATTTTTGGCTCCACATACTGTTTCTTGGACCACAATATCTAACGTACTTCCTTTACGAAGAGAGTGAGTTGTAATTTATAGGAGATTTGTTATTTCTAGCAGAGAGAGAGAGAGAGAGTTATATAAAATAACCACCAAATCTCCCTCAAAGTATAACTCTACAATTATAAGACAGTAAAGGCACATTTGATAATGTATTCCTAGAAACATTGCGTCTAAAAAAAGACTAAGTAATCACGACTGGAACATCTTTGATCATGTCTACTCATTCAGGGATGATAGGGAAGTAAACCACCCCACCACTGCCAAAACCATCACCAGCACCAGCACCACCAGCACAAGCACCAGCACTACCAGCACCACCACCATCACCATCACCATCACCATCACCAGCACCAGCACCAGCACCAGCACTACCAGCACCACCACCATCACCATCACCAGCACCAGCACCAGCACAAACCAGCACCAGCACCACCACCAGCACTACCAGCACCACCAGCACCAGCACCACCACCAGCACTACCAGCACCATCACCACCACCACCAATACCCCCCCCCCCCCACCAGCACCGCCACCACCGCCGTCGTCCCCCACCATTACACTAACTAAGACAGGAGGAAAACTTTCAAATTTTGAGAATATGTCTTCCGTATTTAATTACCTTAAACTGACGTCTATTGCAACCGTTCTGTGTTGTTGCTGTTGTCCTAAATCTGAAAAATTAATAAAATATTAAGTAAAAAAATATAAAATTTACCCAGGAAAAAAACAAAAATGAAAATAAGAAGAAAATGGTTCAACAGCTGAATAAGGAGAAATTTATTGCATGAAGACGTTTGGACGTTTGGTTTGGGTCTTTAACGAAGATGAATGAGGAAATATATGAATATAAACTCATACATTGTATGTATGTATGTATGTATGTATGTATGTATGTATGTATGTATGTATGTATGTATGTATGTATGTATGTATGTTTGTATGCATGTATATATACTTATATATATATATATATATATATGCATATACACAGACATATATATATATATATATATATATATATATATATATATAGACATACACACACACACATATATATACAGAATTTAATGTTTTTAATTAAGGCTAGCAAGTTTTCTTCTAATGGTATATATGCAACCAGTGTGAGTATGAGTGTGTGTGTGTGTGCGTGTATACGCACATATACACGCGTACGCATGCGCGTGCACACAAGCACACACTCGTACGCGCGCATACACACGTAATAAGGAACTAACTGTAATCGGATGAGCAGACGAACGATTTGAAATGTAACTTGAAGAAGTTGATGTGAAATTAAACGAAAAGAGAAAATTGATCAACAACCCATAGAAAGACACGAAAACGGAAACTGGAGTAAGAGTAAGAGGGATTGTAGTAGGAGCAAGATTAATATACTAATGGTAGTGATTACGTCCATAATGGTGATGAAAATGATGATGATGAAGAAAGAAGTGAAAAGTCGGAGAAATTAGTTTAGGAAATGGAAGAAAGCAACAACAACAATACTAATTATATTATTGATAGTATGAACGATTAAAATGAGTTGTGGCATTATCAAATTGGTAATGAGGAATGGAGAATGGTCATAATTGAACTGTTTTTGAAATGTCTTTATATCTATTTCATCATTCCGTATGAAAAGTGTTATTAAAATGGCATCCACAAGAGGAGACAAACAGAAAAAAGAGAAACAATAAAAGACAGGTGTAGTAATGACTACCATATAGTCGATGATATTGATGATGATAGTGACGATGATGAAGCCATTGATTAACTATATATTAAAGATAAGTATCGCTATTTACTCATTTTCTTTTCTATTTAAGACTCATTGGAAATCTAGATCACTCATTTCATTGGATTCGCCGATATAAGCTCATAGACAAGATTCTTGAGTTTGTGAAGAGCTTGATTTCACTCTTGTCTGGATTGATGTCATATGGCATCATCTGTTTTTTTTTTGTTTTTGTTCTGGTTGCTACTATCTAGCTCAGGTCAATCCTCGATGAACAATTCTAAGATAAAAACAGCGATCATTCCACCTTCGTTTCAAGTGTAATTAATCCAGCTACATATGTAATGAGGATGGAAACAGACGCCTGGTTCTTGGTTTTGCATATACAAGCATTACGTCGTTTCGAATTACGTCTTTTTCGACTTGACATCTAGTGTTTTTTTAAAATAAACCTTAACTTCAGTGGGTTTGTCCGACTCTACGTCTGTCTCAGCGAACTTACTTAAAAACGTAAAGGTTAAAAACAACCTAAAAAAATTGAAGAGGAAAATCAAATGAAATACATATGAAAATATGTACAAACCATTTATTAACAGATGTAAGCTAATAAGATTTTTAAAATGTTTTTTAGTGTTACGTTGTTTATCGAGTTAAATCGCATGTCTTGGAACCTAGTACCGATGTTTTTCCCTCCTTCTGAAAGGCTGTGATTACTTTGGAGGCAGTACTTCCTCATACACCAAACATTTCGGCTGTTTTCGTTACGCTAGCGCCTGCCATACGAGCACCAACAATTCGACCTCTTTGAAATTTCTATAGATCTGGCATTTTAATGAATTTTAATTACTCTTTTCTGATGATATCTGAAAAGAAACCGCAATTTTAGCAAAACATATTAAGCAACTTCAGTTGTGTCTGAGGAGAGTCATTCTGTTTTGGTGCCTTACAATTTATAGTCATAGTATATAGTCATACATATAGATAATGCTGAGCATACATATTGATGCAAACATGTACGTATAATTTTGCATACCGAAATTAATGACATAACATGAGGAAAGTTACGAAACGGTTGTAATCACAAGGAAGTTGTATGGAAAAATAAATCTATGCTTACCACTCATACCACCTGACTTTATTCATATAATTTATGCATGGCACCTTGGGCAATTGCTTTCTACTATAGCCTCGGGCCGACCGGGGATTTGGAGGACGAAGAGTGAAAGGAGCCCGTCGTATATATATATATATATATATATATATATATATGTATACACACACACACACACACACACACACACACACACACACACACACACATATATGCATATATATATAGACATATATATACACACACATATATATACGTATGTATGTGTGTATATATGTGGTGTGTGTGTGTGTGTGTGTGTGTGTGTGTGTGTGTGTGTGTGTGTGTGTGTGTGTGTCTGTGTCTGTGTTTGTTCCCCGTCACCGCTTGACAACCTGTTTTGATATTTTTACGTCCCCGTAATCTAGCAGTTCGACCAAAAGAGTCTTATAGAGTAAGTACTAGACTTAAAAATATAAGTCCTTGGCTCTATTTGTTCGACCAAAACCCTTCAAGGCGGTGCTCCAGCGTGACTGCAATCAAATGACTGATACAAGTAAAATAATAAAAAATATGCATACATGCATACATAGTAATTATTGGGGCACTGGGATATATAACACACTGTCTAAATACAAATCCTGAAGAATTAGACTTCTCCAAACCAGAAAGGAGAAAATTAATTCGAAGTCTACAGATTCAATCCAACACTGGAACTAAAAATCTGGAAAACTTTCCAGAAGTTTATCATTTAAATATATATGAGCCTGTCTAGATATGCAGCTATAAGCGTGAGAAAAAATACATAAAACAAAACATACAACTTTTCACATATACATACATACATACATACATACATACAAAGAAACAAAAATACCCTGTTGTTGATGTTGAAATTCCAATGAAGGAGCCTTGGATTTAGGTTAGAAATCTTGAATTAAAATCGAATAATGAAATACATACATGCAGACACATATATATTAGGTCGTCAAGTATGAAATTTGTAGAAAAGAAAAAAAAGTTTTCTAATGTTTTATAAAAACAAGAAATAGTTTTATTCATCAAAGTATGTACCCATATTGTCAATACTCTTTTGCCATTTCAGCGGTAGCTTGTCCAGCCCGGAACTGTAAAAACCTGGCTACCTAGAGTCAATAAAATCCTATCAAAAGGTTATTCAAATTCTGGAAGAAGTGGGGGCAAGATCAGGTGAGTATTGTGGATGATAGAGAACTTTCAACTCCAACTCCTGTAGTTTCGCCAATGTCATTTTTGCGATGTGTGGTCTGGCGTTGTCGTGCAATAAAACAGGAGTGGATCTGTTGACTAATCTAGACTGTTTTTTTTGTAAGTTTCTGCATCATTTGGTCCAGTTTGCTGCAGTATATTTCGGCCGTGATTGATGAACCAGGTTTAATGAAATCATAATGGATCACACCTGCGCCAGACCACTAAACATGCACCATGTTGGATTGTGCTTTGGTGACTCGTCTTTGTCCAACCATTGTGCTGAACGTTTACGGTTATATTAGATTCATCTCTCATCACATGTTACAATTCGATTCAATTTAAAAATGATTCATTTTTGTGACGAGAAAGTAGAATAACGTAGGCTTCCAAACGTTGCTGTTTCTGATTTTCATTGAGTTCATGTGGAACCCACTTATCCAACTTTTTCATTTTACCGATTTGAAGTAGGTGACTCAATATTGTTTGCTTGCTAACACCAAACAACAACGATAATTCACGGACATTTTGAGATGGCTCTGACTCGACGATGGCTTTCAGTTCGTCATTATCCAGTTTTGTTTCTGGTCGACCGCGTTGCTTATTTGTGAGGTCAAAGTTTCCAGAACAAAAGTTTGCAGACCAACTTGATACTGTCTGCTGTGTAATAACATTAGAATGAAATACTCCATTAATATTCCGAGCTGTCTGTGATGCTGTATTTCCAAGAAAGAACTCTTATTTCGAAACTGTACGAATTTCCGACTTATCCATCTCTAAACAAAAATAGCAAAAAATGCTTTATAAATACTTTATAAAGCGCAAAATGAGTTAAAATAAAGAAATAGATGTGTCAGCTTTCTAACAAAAAATATTGTCAAAATATAATAATGGCGTAAAATGTTTACCATATACCTCACTACAAATTTCACACTTGACGACCTAATATATTGGAAGGCAGTTACATTTAATTTGAACTATTTTATTAAGACTTTTCCTATTTCCTGGTAGGTCCTTTATGCTCAGTTTGGAACATTAAAGCCCTTAAATCAACTTCTTGAAACAGCTGCAACTCTTTCCTCAGAATGAAATGCGTGTGAAATGGTGTGTTTTAGTGAGCTTTGCAACTGAGAATCATAGAATGCCGGGGATTTTTTCACTTTCTACAGGGGTTGGACAAAATAATGGAAACACCTAGCATCATAACATCATAATTTTGAAATATCTATACAACTATCCAAAACTTGTTTATTTTTTTTATTTATTATTGGTGTTGCTTAATATGTTTTGCTAAAATTGTTTCTTTTCAGATATCATCAGAAAAGGGTAATTAAAATTCATTAAAATGACAGATCTATAGAAATTTCAAAGAGGTCAAATTGTTGGTGCTCGTATGACAGGCGCTAGCGTAACGAAAACAGCCGAAATGTTTGATGTATGAGGAAATACTGTCTCTAAAGTAATGACAGCCTTTCAGAAAGAGGGAGAAACCTCCTCGTCGAAACAAAACTACGGAAGAAAACCAAAACTTTCAGATAGAGATCGTTAGACTCTTACGCGAATTGTTAGAAAGGATCACAGATGTACAGCTCCCAAAATTAGTGCAGAGTTTAATGACCACCTCGAGAACCCAGTTTCAACAAAAACTGTTCGCCGGGAGCTGCACAATGCCGGATTTCACGGGAGGGCTGCAATCAGAAAACCACTACTTTAAAAAATAAACGTTGCAAAGCGTTTAGAGTAGAGTAAAAACCTACAGAATTGGTCCCTAGAGCAGTGGAAGAATGTTATTTTCTCAGACAAGTCATACTTTACCTTATTTCTGACCACTGGCTGAGTATACGTGAGGAGACAGCCAAAAGAAGTATTTGACCCAGACTGCCTTCTTCCAACTGTTACACATAGAGGAGGATCTGTGATGATCTGGCAGGCTATATCTTGAAAATCTGCCGACCCAATTGTTTCCATTCATGGCAGAATTAATAGTCAAGACTATTTCAACATTTTATCTGATCAAATTCATCCTATGGTTGCAGAACTGTTTCCGGAGGGAAGTGCAATCTTTCAGGATGATAATGCACCAATTCACACAGCTAAAGTTATTATTGAATGGCACGAGAAACATTCTAGTGAAGTTGAACATCTTATCTGGCTACTACAGTCCCCAGATCTCAATATTATTGAACGTTTATGGTACATTTTAGAAAAACAAGTAAAGAGTCGATATCTTCCACCATCATCACTACAAGAACTGGAGATTGTTTTAGCTGAAGAATGGACAAAAATTCCTTTGGAAACAATTCAAACTTTGTACGAATCCATACCTCGTAGAATTCAAGCTGTAATTACTGCCAAAGGCGGTCCTATCCCATATTAAAATAAAATTGTTAGAAATTTTGAGGTGTTTCCATTATTTTGTCCAACCCCTGTATAAACGTTAAAGTCCGGTAGTTTTGCAAGTTAATTTCGCATGTGTCTGCAGAGTTCTATCTACAACTGTGGTGTTGTCAATGTAATAAGTAGCGTATTCTGATGGCATATAGTGTAAGTAGCGTGTTTTGATGGTTAATTGTGTAAACAATGTAACGACTAGTATAATAGTCTGATTCATGCAATTTACAACTTTCTAGCTATAATTAGATTTTATAGATTATATTAATAGTTTGTGGTTTGTTAGTTTGAGGTTTTGTATTAATACTAACAATGCATTATATTAATAGTTTGTGATTTTATGATGTTCTATGAAAAAAAAATTTCCTACTTACATTCATAATCTTAATATATATAAACCCCAACACCACCTCATAGATATAAAAACAAGAATAAGGTATAACACATACGGTACCTCTTTATGCGCTGAAATTGCGGACAATTACCTTTACTTACAAACAGTAAATGTCCACATAAATATGAAATATGAGATTCTGAATATTCACCAATCGATCAATCATTGAACAAGGAAACCCTACGTATAAAACAAATCTTAGTTACCAACGGGACACCATTCGATTAGAAATTCACCCTCACTGATATAGCAGACCTGGTACCCAATACAAAATACACCCGATGCTCAGGGTATATTTCATTGTCAACAACGAAGTCCACCTGGTTAATTAAAATAATCAATTTAACTATGACCAAAGACTTTCCAACTTTCCTCGTTATTTTTCCTATGCAATCTGTATCTAGAACTAAAATTCTTTGATGTGTCCTGTTCTTTTTTTCTAAAAGAGGTAGGATTTGAGTGAGATTTGATTGCTATTTCTTGCAGGTTCATCGGTTCGGGACATCTCACGTTATCTGCGAATGTGAAGAGTTTACGGCTGCGAATCGTTTCGAATGAAATGATATTCCAATATTGGTATATATGTTTTTTGTTTTCTAACAAAACATATCAGATAGAAAATTGTAAATAAAGAAATAAAAACAAGCAAGGAAATATAAAAACAAAGTTTAAAATGTCTGAACGGGAAGTAACTAGGATCGATCAGAGTATTATGTTTTCACAATCTGTTTAACACGTAACAGCCATGTTAGGTGGCCTACTCAGATGAGGATGTCATCCATCATAAAATCCCTTAGAACCACCACCACAACCACCACCACCACCACCACCACCACCACCACCACTACCATCTCTAACAGCACCAGTACCAGCAGCGCCCCACCCCTACTTGCTGAACTCAAGAGAATTTCAGCATTCTTCACTCAAGTAAAAAGAACCTCCGCTATATATACACGCACAAACGCATACATATATAAATACATGCAACACACACACACACACAAACGCGTACGCACGCGCACACACATATACATATATATACACACACACACACAGACACACACGCATATACATGCAACACATATACTTACATACATACTTATATACACAGTTCAATCCTATACACTCGCTAACACACAAATAGATAAAACCGTGTTAACACGTCTATCATTCCACAGGACTTAAGAGTGAGATTCCAACCAAATGGATGGATGGACGATAGGATGGTGGGATAGGGTGGTGTGGCGTGGTGGTGGAGTGATGGGTGGTATTGTTGAGGATTGGGGTATCCGAGAGAGTATAGCGATGTTTAGAAATATTGGAAGCAACGATGACAATGGTAGTTGTGTTGGTAGCATTGGGATAAGTGTGTAGATATGTTTGTAGATATGTGTGTAGTTCTGTATGTAGAAGTAAAGAAGATCGATTTGCAGATTCGTGTTTCCCAGTTCGATCTTAAAGGTGATGGTACCTTGGGCAAGTTTCTCTAACCATAATCACACACACACACATACACACACACATGCAAAAGTCAGCAATGGTGTCCCCCAGGCGCGCTTCTCTTTATAATCTATATAAACACCTCAAGCGTTATCAAAACACAGCAAAATAAGAAATATTCGCAGATGACGCCAACTCCAGAAAATTATCAATGGAGAAGCCATTTATTATTTTTGAAGCCTTATTATTTTGAAGCCATATTGTTATTTTTGTGTTTGTTTTGAAATATTAAATTTTAAATTTTAAACCTCAAAATGTGTTCTTAAATGGCGAAATATTTCGCCAAAGTAACTCATTGCAATGAACCATTTAGTAAACAGTTCAACGAAAGTTCGAATACCAAATAATAAAACAACAAATTTTAAAGAAAACTTACGAGCCACGAACAAGCGTCCTCTTTTTCAAACACAAATAGCAACAACAAAACAACAACAACAGCAACAACAACAACAATGGATTTACCAAAGAAATAAACATGAAATTCGACATAGAAAAATATGCCTGTGCATGGATTTACCAAAGAAATGAACATGAAATTTGGCTTAGAAAAATGTGCCAAAGCACCCTTGAAAAGAGGAAAATTAGTTAAGAGTAACAATATCACACTAAATAAAGCAAACGAAATAAGACAATTAGACCAAAGCCAGACATACAAATACTTTGGAATCAATGAGCTAGATACAATACCACACACACAAATGAAAGAGAAGATAAGGAAGGAATAACATAGACGAGTTAGAGTAATCCTTAAAAAGAGTTGAATGCGAAAAAAAAAAGATAATAGGTATCAACATTCTAGCCGTTTCAGTTATAAGTTACAGTTGCAATATTCTTAATTGGACTCCAAACGAAGTAGCCAAACTACACAGGGAAACAAGAAAAATAATGACAGATTTGGGATGCATCATCCAAAATCTGACATAGAAAGGTTATATATACAACGTATTGAAGGTGGTAGAGGCGTTATGCAGCTAGAAAACTAAAAGAACCACCATAGAATAACAGAAATATCTTATTCAGAAGCAAGGAAAACTGATACAAATAGACACAAATCAAGCAAAACAAAAAACTGTTTTCTGTCTTTGAGGAAGCCGAAAAATACAGATCATAGTACCTGACAACAATGAAGAAAAGGAAGAAACAACAAAAGCAGTAAAACAACTGATATCCAAACTAAAACTGGAACGACAAAGTATCATGATAAAACGATGTAAGACAAGCCCCTACATGGCAAATACTGGGATAAACTAAACAGAAAAGAAATAGACAAAGTAAAATTCAACAATGGCTGAGAAGCTCAGGACTCAAAGCAGAGACAAGGATTTTTAATTGCAGTTCAAGATCAGAACCTTCCCACCAGAAACCAAGAGAAACACATGATGAAGAAAAATACAAGTAACTGCAGAATATGTGGTGATAGGGAAGAAACAATAAATCATATTGTCTCTGGCTGCCCAGCCCTGGCTAAGATGGAGTATATCCACAGACATGACCTGTATACACTGGAAGGTATGCCAACACTATGGAATGACAACAGAAACGAGATGGTATAGACACCCCCTAGAAGAGGCCTCAGAAAATGACGAAACAATCATACTCTGGGATATGCCAATACACACAAATAAGGAAATCAAGGCTTATAGACCAGATATAGTTGTCAGAGATTCCCAAGAAAAAATGCCCTCTAATCGATGTATCAATCCCAATAGATGACAATGTGTCTCTAAAAGAAGCGGAGAAATCCCCAAAATATAAAGATCTGGAATAGAGATAACCCGAATGTGGAGTCTAAAAACAGAAACAACCATTGAACCATCTTCTGTTTATGGATTACCTGAAACTGTTTGGGAAATCTGAAAAACAGATAGATTCCTTAACCAAAACAGCCTAGAAATGTGATAGGCGACATCAGTATGGAATTTGGGATCACCAAATGCTCAGTACTTAATATGAAAAGAGGGAAGACAGCAGCCTGCAGAGGATTGCGCTTACTATTAGGAGAGACCATGGGTGAACCCGACGGTAGTGAGTATAGATATTTAGGGATTTTGGAGTTTGATGACATTCTACGCAGAGAAATGAAAGTCAAGGTCAGCGAGGGGTATCAAAAAAGGGTGAAGATGGTGCTTAAAAACAACCTGAATGCCAAAAATTTGATTACCACAATGAATATCTGGGCAGTTGCGGTGGTCAGATATAGTGCGTCCTTCCTTAAATGGACTAAGGAGGAAATATCAACACTGGATAGAAAGACGAGAAAGTTGATGACGTTGCATGGGGCGCTACACCCTAAAGCAAACGTAAACAGACTGTATATGAAAAGAAAGAATGGTGGCAGAGGACTAATTAGTATAGACCATTGTATAAGGAGTGAAAGGAGAACGCTTTGATAAATAGTGATGAAAACCTGCTGCAATATGCTGCGAAAGATATGGGTGTAAATGCAGATGAAATGATGGGCAAGGCAGAGTTTAACCAAAGAGCTGAGAAGAGAAAAGAAGACCTTCTTGAAATGAGAATGCATGGACAGTTTGAAAGGAATACACAAAACGTTAAGGATAATACAGCATCGTTGGCATGTCTTGAGCGAGGTGACTTGAAGCGTGCCACCGAAAGCCTGATCAATGCTGCACAAGACCAGGCTCTCGCTACCAATTCAGTGAAGTATAACATGTATAATACTTCTGACACCCAGAAATGCAGACTCTGTGGAAAGAGTGTGGAAAAATGTGACCTACTTGGTAAGTGGAAGTGAGAGCCTTGCACAAAAAGAATACAAGCACCACCAAGTTAAAGTGTGTATCTTCACTGGCTCTTATGCAGTAAATATCAATATGAAGTAACAGAGAACTGGCATGAGCATGTACCAAGTAAAGTTATGAAGGAGGATGGAAAAGTAACGATACTCTGGAACTAAAATTTTTAGACGGATCGTGTAATCGAAAACCGTCGGCCGAATATTGTCATATTGAATAAGAGAGACAAATATTGTCAGATCATTGTTGTAGCCATACCAAATGACATGAATGTTGTGAGTAAAGCGGCTGAAAAAATCACCAAGTACTCCGAACTGAAAGTGGAAATGGCAAGACTGTATGGAATGCGAGAGGGTAATGTAAAAGTGATGCCAGTGGTGATCAGAGCGTTGGGCTCAATCCTATTGAAATTTCAAAACATCCTACGCAAAACACTTTCAATACAGTAACAATAAGAGCAACACAGCAAACCACAGCACATACCCAAGGCACACAGAGCTGCGCTCGGTAGTGAAGTGAAGGCACGTTATAAAAATAAAACTACTGAATAACAACAACAACAACAAGAACAACAACAACAACAACAACAACAACAATAATAATAATAATAATAATAATAATAAGCAGATAGAAGAGACGGGCTATAAGTACTTGGAGCTTTTGGAATTGGATAAATTGATGGAGAAAGAAATGACAGAAAAATTTAAGGCGGAGTACTTGCGCAGATTGAGACTGATCCTAAGTCGAAATTAAACGGACGGAATAAGATCGAAGCTATCAACACCTGGGCGGTTTCACTTCTTAGATATGGAGCAGGAGTAATCGCATGGACAGTAGACGAATTGAACAGCTTAGACAGAAAGACAAGGAAGTTGCTAACTAGATATGGGTCACTCCACTCAAAAAGTGACACAGACAGATTGTATGTACGAAGAAAAGGAGGGGAAAGAGGACTTATTGGATGCGAACACAGCATTAGAACAGAAGAAAACAACATAGCATGGTATGTAAAAAATGCCACAGAACCGCTATTATTCGAAGTAGGAAGGTCAGGCTTGTGTAGGATGAAAGATTGCAAAGATAAAGCACTATACAAGAAATTGAAAACGAATGAAACTGAAAATAGGTGGGTAAAGAAAAGAATGCATGATCAATTTCATAGAGATGTTGAAGATAAGACAGACAGAGAAAAAAGATGACTGTGGATAACTAAAAGTGATTTAAAACCGGAAAAGGAGGCTCTAATCTGTGCTGCCCAAGAGCAAGCAATAAGAACAAATTACATAAAATACAGAATAGACAAAGAATCTGTGGACAAAATGATGAAACCGTATGGCATATTATCAGCGAATGTACGCCACTAGCCCAGAAGGAATATAAGAGACGCCACGACAATATAGCCAGGCTTGTCCATTGGACACTCTGCAACAGGTATGGTCTTGACAGAGGAAAAAATTGGTACGGCCACAAACCTGAAGGTATCATCGAAAATAGAAATGCAAAGATCCTATGGGATTTTATGATTTAGTGCGACCATGAGATAGAGAATAGGGAGCCGGACATAGTCTTAATTGAGAATGAAAACAAACTAAGCTGGATCATAGATATAACATGCCCAGCTGACAACAAGGCATGCGATAAGGAAGAAAGAAAAGTTGAGAGATATGACAGGTTAGCTTGGGAGGTTAAGCACTTGTGGTCGATGAAAAAGGTAGCAGTAGTACCAATAATTGTCGGAGCCCCGAGAACAGTGAGTAAAACTCTCGAGAAGTACGTGGAACAAATAGGGGCTGCAATGAGGGTGGAGCATTTGCAGAAAACAGCACTGCTTGGAACTGCTTGAATACTCCAGAAGGTGCTCGAAAAATAAGTGAACAGCTGACAATGTAGTACATCTCCAGCGTTAGAAGCTGTGCAAAGGCAATAATAATAATAATAATAATAATAATAATAATAATAATAATAATAATAATAATAATAATAATGATGATGATGATGATGATGATGGTGATGATAAAGATCAAAGAAGTGGTATAACCAAATCTCAGAAGGAGTTACTGAGAATGAGAATTGCAAAATCCTGAGGGTTGCAGTGTAACTATTAGATTAAACATCGGAAACCTGACATTGTTGTAGAAAAAAAAACATGCCTGATAGCTGACATTGAAGAGAAAGTAGGAAAAAGTGAACAACTGTGATGAACTGAAGTGAGAAAAACGCAGGTTGCGGGCAATGAAGAAAGTGGACATGATGAGGTTATCAGTTATTTGAATTGTACACATAACTACATGTATTCGCTTCCCCTTTTACAACATTCTGTAATGCCCGTGTCTATGTGGATACATGTGATATATGCATATATGTAAGTGTATGTATGTACATATCATATATGTGAACATGTATGTATATATATGCGTACACTCACTCACACACACACACACACACACACACACACACACACACACACACACACACACACACACACACACACACACACGCATACATATATATTTTGTATGTTTATATATATGCATATACACGCACA
>NC_142938.1:31869516-31942016 GCF_046866305.1 Octopus bimaculoides | reverse complement strand
ATTATCTACGAAAGGCATAGACGCTGCAACTTCTTCGTTATTCTTAACACTATAAATATGTGGTTTTGTGATTCCCCACAAACTTTCATGTTGGTGATAATATTGATATAAACATCATGACAGTATTATAAAATATATATGTATATATATATATATATAAAGAAGAATGAGAAAAGGTTTAAAAAAAAGCTTTAAAGTTTTACATCAATGTCGGAACTTGAAGCTGAACTTCTTTGGTCATTGCGGATTCTAATTTTACTTTTCATTACCTTCATTTATCTGAGACAATGGTTATCGTTAAAGATAAGATAAAAACAAAAACCCAATATAAATACAAATATAAACCTAGGAAACGAAGTTGACTATAAAAATAACTTCCACAAGAGTTTCAGAAAGATTTTACTGCGACGAGGCAAGAATATAAAACAAGCTGTTTTATTCACCTGATACTCAACTGTTAAAAACTTTCTTTAGATAAAGGACAGCAAAGATCCACCAATAAAAGCAGGGTTGCCCACAGATAAATTTCTTTTGCCTTTTAGTAGAAAACGAAGATAAGGAAAAGATTAGAAATGCGGCATGGGTTTAGGACCAGAAATTTGAGTCAAAGAACGAAACGGAAAAGTTTTTCAGCCAATTTCTTTTGCTTGTTTTTGATTTTATGTCTACCGGAAGAGGAGGACATTAATGAATGAGTCTTTGGCGTTATTATGTCTCGATTGCTGGAGTACGGATTACGGTCAGGGTAATATTGTGCATCAGATTAATTTATACAGGGGTGGGTACACACACACACACACACACACACACACACACACACACACACACACACACACACACACACACACACACACACACACACACACACACACACACTGCGTGCGTGTATTTGTGCATGCTTCATCGTTATACGCAAGCAAATATGACCTGCTAGATTGTACAACAATTTCGCTGGTTGTTTTAGATGTCACTGAAGCCGAGAGCAGACTGTCACAGACTTTTCATCCGTGACCCAGAGGAATTTAACAACTAGTGGTAGAGAAGGTTGCGGCAGCACCTGGCTGCTCCTCATTTTCAAAATGAAATGACGTACTTCGATCAAGGACAGAACATGGTAACTGATTCAAACCCACGACCGATTGATAGCCCAACACCCTAACCCCTGGGCCACACGCCTTCATTCCCCCCTCTCTCTCTCTATCTATATATAAAGAAAAAGGAGGTAGTCAGTATTTTGGATAATTATTTATTTACTAATTCTTTCATTTCGTTTGTTTCCATGACTCATTAGGTCTCTTTTATTATATTCCTGTCATCGTACTATGACTAGTTGCACTAGACGGAGTCTCACTGTAAGTAAAATGCAGAATGAAAGCGCTAAGGTGTGATGTATTACCAGTTCAAAGACGAGATCTGATCAATAAGTATTCGGACTGGTGCTATAAATACAAAACTACAACATGTACTAATTTTGCATTTAATCTCTTTCAAAGTAGTCTCCTTCGGAAGCCATACACTTAATCCAGCGCTGTTTCCATCGATGGAAGCATTCATGGAACTTGTTTTCTGGGATAATCAGCAGCTACTTCGTTGCATTTGATTTTTGGAAAGAGGATAAGTCGCAAGGGGCAAGATCTGGGGGAATACGGTAGCTGTCGGAGTTGGGGAATGCTGTGCCTAGCCAAAAACTCCTGCACAAGCTGCACTGAATGGGCAGATGCGTTTTCAGGGTGCAATTGGCACTCATCGGACGCATGCAATTGTGGCCTTTTCCGACAACATCCCGCAAACGCCACAAAGCGTCGCAGTAGTACTCTTTGTTTACTCTCTGACCAGGTGGAGCACACTCAAGATGAACAAGCCCCTTGTAGTCGAAGAAAACGGTCAACAGTGTCTTCACATTGCTTCGACTTATTCGTTCTTTCTCCGGTCTCGGAGAGGTTGGGGGTCTTCCACTACGAAGACTGAGCCTTTGTTTCGGGGTCATAGCCATAGACCCACGGTTCATTACCCGTTATGATCGTTTTCAAAAAGGTTTCATCGTTCTCGACAACTTTCTCTGTCAAGGTCAATGCGACGATCACACACTACACACTTTCCTTCCAAGCACTGCTGTAAACAGCGGGAGTGAGCTAGGACGTTAAACGTAGTACACATGCACAGCAAAGTGCGAGGCCAATCTGTTCCAAGTGGCTTGACTCTGCGTGTTTTAGCTTTGTTACTATTACAACAGACCAAACCAAACACAATACAGACTTTCCACAACAATCCACCTACTATAACGATTTTTTAGACCTAAATCAGAGAAACTGAGTTGTGAAATGGAACAAAATGTACAAGAACAACCGAACATAATCAACTTATCAAAGAAAATCCTAAGTATTACACAAACTAAAATTCTAGCAAGAGGCTTAAAGTTTACTCCAACCCCTCGCGGAGCGAACCCAAATGAAATTTAGGATAACACTATGGATTTCTGCCGAAAATTACGCCTCACAGCAGCACTTCACAACTACACCAGCGAAGATGAGTCAATAGTAAAAAACAAAAGTGAATACTGTCCTACAAAAGGCAGAAATAAAGCAGTTGATGCTTTTTGTGAACACATTACCAGTTTTCCTTTTAATACCCTACAAAAACAACGAATTAAATCCAACCTTAATGTAAATGAATGGAAAGACCTAATCGAGTTAAAAAATGATATAAACCTTATCATTAAAGAAACCGACAAAGGAAGTGCGGAAGTGGTGTACTACAAAAAGTTAATACTCTCCATATTGGAAAATAATATTTACTATGAGATGATAGTACAATACAACCCACAGAAGACACTTAAAAACTTATCCTCTTTACTTCAAATACATGGAAAGGGCCTCACTAAACAGGAAATTGACTATCCAATTTTAAATACAGACGTAGTCTATTCTACGGATTACCTAAAATACACAAAAATCCACATATTTGTAAAGCTTTCAAAGTTTCTCCAAGCCTATGCATTAATGTTCCCCCTCCTACTGACCTCAAACTCAGACCCATCATTGTTGGCTCTGCTTGCGAAAACCACCGCTTGTGCAACTTCCTCGACATCTTACTCAAACCGTTTCTAAAATATGTGAAAAGCTTCATCATGGATGACTTAGACATGCTTAACCACCTCCCGAAGACAATAAATGAAGAAACCCTGTTAGTATCATTCGATGTGGTGAATTTGTACACCAATATCCCAAATTATGGTATAGAAGCGATCACCTTCTGGCTAGAAAAATACCCACAAGAGATCCCAGGAAGCATCAACCACAGATTCATAATCGCAGCACTCAAATTCATCCTACTGTTCGATACAGTTTACTATCGACAAAAATGTGAAATTGCAATGGGAACCCGAGTTGCTCCAGTGATTGCGAACCTTGTAATGGGTTAAAATATATCAATCATCACTACAAAAATATGGCACCTCTTTTCATTGCTATTTAAAGGAGAACTGGAAGAGGTATCTGGACGATTGCTTTATACTTTGGAAAGACAGCATGGACAAACTCCTCAATTTCAAAATAATGCTTAACGATATCAATAGCAACATACAATTAACCATGGAACACAGCAGTAAACAACTCCTTTTTCTTGACATCCTAATTAAAATAGTCAACAACCACATCGAAACAGACAACTTCTATAAACTCACAGATTCTAAACAATACCTATTATTCAACTTATGCCACCCCAAACACATAAAAATTAATATACCTTATAATCTAGCGAAAAGAATCTGTACTATAGTTTCGGACACCTATACTCGTGAACGAAGACTCCTTGAACTCAGATCAATACTAATCAAAAGACATTACCCAATATCATTAATAAATGATGGAATTAAACGAGCTAAGGAAATAGACATACGAACATTAAGAGAAGTCAGCCGAAATACTAAACCAAATTTAAAAATACTCCCATACATCTCCACACATAACCCTAGAAACAACGAAGCCTTTAACATTATCATCTAAAATCTACCCATCCTCACAATGAACAAAATTTTAGGCTCACACAAAATTATCAAAAGTAAAATGCAACCTAAATCATTGAAAAAATATTAACCAGCGTAAGACTATATCCATTAACAACAGAACCGAAAGTGAAAAATGTGGTCGACCTAACTGTGGTACTTGCCCCCACCTTTTGGAGGGTTCAGAGTTCCACTTTAAACTAGGTGAAATATTTAAGATTAAATCAAATTTCACCTGTGCCTCGGAAAATCTAATCTAATCTATGCCATTACATGCTTAGGGAGTGGTAATAGTTATATTGGCCAAACAGGAATATCACTCCGTAGAAGAACCACTCTCCACAAAGAACAAATCCGCCACCTACAATACAGGCAGATACAGGTCAGTGAACACATAGGAAGGTGTGCAAGGAATCTTAATCCTAATTTCCTAATTTTTCCCTTCTATCAATGTTCCCAGAACACCTCAATACAACAAATAATGAATAAAGAGGCAACTTTCATCAATAAATATCTTCCACAACTAAATATGAACATAATACAGAACACTACTAACCTTTCATTTAATACCACTAACCCCTATACATCCCATACATCATTCACATTACAGATCTAGATCTACCCTAATTGCACCAAATCCAGAACTACTTACCTCCCTTACACATAATCTTTTTACTCAGGGACTAGTAGACCTGACACCGTTCAGTATTCGGTGTGCATCCAAAGCAATGATTAGTAACATTAAAAAACCGGTATGCTTTTGAATCTCTTTAACAATTCACGATAATGACTTTTATTACTTTTATTCCTACCTCAGTTCATCTAATTGTATATATCTATCGTTACTTTTCATAAAAAGCCTTTACTTTTTTTGATTTCCAGTGTGCATTTTCTTCTTACTTTCCCCTTACATTTCCACGTGTAGTTTCTATTTCGTTTTTGTAAAATATTTCTATTATATATATATACATTCATGGTTGCATAACTACATGCGTACACAGACACACGCACACGCACATATACTCATAGGGTAGATCATATATATATATATATATATATATATATATATAGGTGAGAAAGTTGGTATGTGAAAGCACGTGGTTGGATGTATAAAAGATAAACAAGAGTGAAAAAACTACAGAAGGCTTGTGTTACATGGTTAAAGTATATATTTAAATTGTTATGTTAGAAAAATGTTATAAAATTTTGAGTATAGAAACATTGTATTTGGAGAAATACATAAATCTGCATATATGCTTATGAACATGTCTTAATGAACATGTGAGTACATTAAAATATGTACACACACACACACACATAAACTGATGCCGATATACATATAAACCTGTATTTTTTGTGAACATACAAGAAAAAAAAAAAAAAAAAAAAACTGAATTTGAATATGGCCGGAAAAGTCAAAATAATACGGGAGCTTAGAGACACTTAGGTCTACACGTAAAGTCACCAACCAAAACAGTACTCAAGGAAAAGTTTTGTTTAATGCTGCACCGTGAGAAAAAAGACACAAGGTGTTTGTGGGTACAGTGAAATAAAGTTAGAGATCTACTCGATGATTCCCAGCTTATTGTTGCACATATGGGGAAGGTGAACAATCTGCTATATGAAGAAAAACTAAAAAGGGGAAATGTGTAAATTTATCTTGACACAAGATTTAGAAAGTGAACAGTAATGGTAGTCAGCAACAGTGATATTGTAAATAATGAAAAATGTGATGGCAGTGACTATGCTGATGAATAATCGGATCTGATAGTCATTTAAGTACTAACGGTCGTGAGTTCGATTTCTGGCGGCGCGTTCTGTTCATATGCAAGACACTTCATTTCACGTTGCTTCAATCCACTCAGCTGGTAACAATGAGTTGTACTTCTAGTTCAATGGGTCAGCCTTTCACAATCAGTGTGTCACGTTGAATCTGCCTGATAAGTATGTTAAGGATATGCGTGTCTGTGGAGTGCTCAGCAACTTGCAAGTTAATTTCACGAGCAGGCTGTTCCGTTGATCGGGTCAACTGGATGACGTTCTGACGTCGTAACCGACGACAGCACGTCGTCTATTTGTGAAAATTTCACGGAATAATAAAAAAATCTTATTTTCGAGTAGCAACTCTATTATCGTATTGGTTTTAGTTTCATCTAAATATCAACTTGATTTAGTCACATCACAAATAGAAGACCAACGAGCACTTCTGTACTAGGTGCATGTGTATGCTTGTGTGCGTATATGTTTGTGTATAGATGCATGTATGTGTAGATGCATGTGGGTTTGTATATACAAATGTATGCGTGTGTGCATGTGTAAGTATGTATGTACATGACTATGCGTGTGTATTTGTGCACGAGTTTATGAATGCATGTGTTTATGTGTGTCTGTGCATATATATATGTATGTGTGCGTACGTGTATGTATGTGCATATATGTGAGCATGTATGCATGCACGTGTGTGTATGTAGCTAGTTTTGATATTTCAGATAAATTGGAGGTTTCTATCTAGCATGCATGTGACCGGAAATACAGAATCTTATACCGGTCAACTTAATGACGTCATGGAGAGTGTAAAAATGTAGTCCAGATGACATATTACATCTGTGTCCGCTTTCGGTGAGAATTTTCACTGTAGCTGCCCTGTTTGTATGTGTATGTGTGTAGGTGTATGCATGCGAATGAGTGTATATATGCATCTATGTATATTTATATATTTGCATCACCGCGTGTGTAAATGTGTGCGTTTCTCTGTGTATTTGCATGTGCGTATGAACATGTATAAGTGTATAAATGTGTGGTCCGAGTGTGTGCTTTGCTTTTTGTTGTTGTCCCTAGATATTTCAACGATATCTTCATGGTTTTCAGGAGATATTCAACTTCATTATTGACTACTTCTCAACATTAACACTTCTTCCTTACCTTCCGCTCTGTTTGAAATTTCTTCCACCATTATTATTAAAGACCTGCCGAATTTCTATTTTAATGCTTTCATGTTTTTCTGAATGGCCAAAGTGGTATTGTAATTGTAAACATATATCAAAAGATAATGGAAATCTACAGAGATTTCCATGTTTTTCATGAGTCCGGGGTTCTTCGCACCTTGCTTTTATTTATTCATTCATTTTTTATTAATGTAAGATTCAGTTGCTTTTAGCTGGGTTCATATAAAAATGACTTCTATCAAATATAAAAAAATAGAATAAAAACATAAATAATAAAGACGAAATTGATGGAAAATAATGCATATATTATAATAAAAATGAATAATGAGAAAATATACTAAAGTGAGAAGGAAGAAACATATAAGTGTTTTCAGATAAAAAATGACATATTTTGTAACAAACGCCGTGGAGTAAAATGGTGGTGGCCTTTGGCGAAGCGAATCTGCTAGAGTTCTTTGAGTTTCTGTGGAATGGAATTTGCTCACATCGATAATGGTTTGGGGGAAATCACGTGCACATAACAATTTCCCATGTTTCTTGCATAGGGTTACACATACATACATATATACATACATACATACATACATGCATACATGCATGCATGCATGCATGCATACATACATACATACATACATACATACATACACACACAATATATGTATGTATGTGTGTATGTGTATGTATGCCTGTGCGTCTGTGTATGTAGACATGTCACTCTATGTTCTAATATATAAATGCTTAAATACAGACACATACACACACACATATACAACTGGCACTCCGTCGGTTACGACGACAGGGGTCCCAGTTGATCCAATCACACTTAAATTACAACACACACACATACATACATACATACATACATACACACATATATATATATATATATATATATATATAAATGCATGTATATATATATACATACATAAATGTGTGTGTGTGTACATATACATACATATATATATATATATATATATATATATATATATATATATATATATATATATATATATATATATATATACATACACACACACGCGCGCGCACACTCACACCGACACATATATGGTAAAGTCAAGGTAGAAAATGCTAAAATAATTTTATAAAAAAACATTTCAGTACCGGTTTCGGTCATTGAGACTTTTTCAACTCTAAGAATGGAAAACAATTAAATTTTGGAAAACTTAAATGAAAAGTTTTTAAAAGAATATTTGCATAGTATTCAAATACAAGGGGCATTTTCCTTGTTCTGCTTGTCTCTGTCTCTCTTGTTTACTCTTGTGGATTCGAGGTCGTAATTTCTTGGCAGATAAGAAGAAGAAGAAGAAGAAGAAGAAGAAGAAGAAGAAGAAGAAGAAGAAGAAGAAAAAGAAGAAAAAGAAGAAAAAGAATAATAATAATAATAATAATAATAATAATAATAATAATAAGAAGAAGAAGAAGAAGAAGAAGAAGAAGAAGAAGAATGCGGGAGTGCTATGATAGTAGTAAGGTGTTAAATGGTCAAGTACCCTGAAAATGACTTGTTGTGGATGGTAGTAGTGATTGAAATTTTGAGATATCTCTTTTGAATGTATTGTTTATAATATTTGCGTAGGTGTTATTCTAAACAGCAGTAGTAGTAAAGTAAGGAAGAAGGTGGCGGAAAGGAAGAAGACGAAGAAGAAGAAGGAGAAGAAGAGAAAGAATAATAAAAGAATGCAGGATGGTATGATAGTAGTAGGATGTTAAATGGTCAAGTGACCTAAAAGTGGCTCGTTGTGGATTATAGCAGTAATTGGGACTGTTTTTAATGAATTTTTGTGTGTGTGTTATTCTAAGGTCGTAGTGAATATGTCATTTGTTGTAGATGCGTTCAAAAGGGGTCTGTATTTTGTGATAAAGAACGACTCTTTACTAATTCGTTGGCTACAGGTTGTATCGTCCCTGAATTGATAGAGGGGAAACATTCTGAAGCTTGGATTTTTGTTATTGGCGCAAATGTCGATGTGTTGGCTGAATGCTATTTTTCTGTTTTTTTGAATTTTGATCCGGGATCTGTGCAGAGCCATCTTTTGAAGTAGACTGTCTTTTGTTTGGCTTATGTATTGCTCTTGACACCCAGATCAGGTTAGTGCTTATATCAGGTTCTCTGAAGCACATGTGAAGCTGCTTTTCACTGTGAAACGTTGTCCCTGTTTGAAGGAGAACTCTGATCCCTCAATTAAATTGATGCATATCCCACAGTTGGGTCTTCCGCATTTTTCTTTTTACTGACGGCTTCAGTATTGAACGTATTTGGACTTGTGTTGGGAGACTTTTCATAGATTTGGGCTGTCTCTTACTTTTCATGATGGTGTGTGTTTGGAGGATTAAGTTCATTCTGTCGTTCTTTTTTAGCAGGGGAATGTTTTGAAGGATGGTGTCGAAGGCTTCATTCTTAACAGGGTTGTGTGTGGAGATGTATGGTAGGGCTTTTGGTTGTAAATCCTTCTTTAATTTGGGATGTCTGAGTTCGTGGATGTTGAGTTGTAGGGCACGTTGAAAGCATATGCCATTTAGTGAAGGTGGGTAGTCCCTGGTGATGAGTGTATCCTTTAGTTCATGTAGTCGTGTGTCCCTGGTACTTGCATTAGAAACTATAGTACATATCCTTATTGCTAGGTTGAAGGAGATATTCATTCTGGTGTGTCTGGGGTGGCATGAGTTGAACGGTAGATATTGCTTGGAGTCCGTGGGCTTATAGTATATATCTGTTTCTATTACGTTGTTAGGTTTCTTAATGAGGATGTCGAGGAAGGGAAGTTGTTGATGGTTATAATCCATCGTGAATTGAATGTTTACGTCAAGTCCATTTATAAGTGCTTGAAATTCTTTAAGTCTCCCTATACTTTCATGCCAAAGAATGAAACAGTCATCTAGGTGTCTCTTCCAGTTATTTTCTATGTAGAGGGAGAATGGGCTGCCGTATTTTTCTAGAACCTTACGATAAAGCCTAATTTCTAGATATCCCATGACTAGGTTAGCAAAGGAGCGGGCTATTCTCGTACCCATCGCAGTCCCCAATTTTTGTCGATAGAAGTTTTCTTTGAAGATGAAGTAGTTATTCTCCAAGATTAATTTTAGCCCTTCTATCACGAATTCTTTTTTGATGTGATGTGGGAGTTCGTTGGCGTAATTCTCTAGCCAGAATTGAATTGCCTCTATTCTTAGGTTGTGGGGGATATTGGAATAGAGGTTGACTACATCGAAGGATACTAGTAGAGTGTTTTTGTTTATTGTTTCAGGAAGGTGATTGAGCATATCCAGGTCGTCCCTTATGTAACTTTTGATATGCTTGGGGAATGGTTTTAAGAGGGTATCTAAATAGTTACTGAGGCGGTGGTTTTCGCATGCGGGACCTGCTATTTTAGGTCTCAATTTGAGGTCATTAGGAGTAGGGACTTTGATTATTATGTCTGTGGTTATCCTGCATGCGTTACTTATTTTCTCACAAAATTGACTGGTTTTACTTTTGAAATTGGTCATATAGTAATATTCTTTATCGGTGAGCCCTTCTCTGTATAGGTTCAACACGGATTTTAGGTCTCTCGCTATTTTCTGCTGACTGTAGTATTGGGCCTTTTCATAATATGTTGTGTCTTCTAATATGGTTAGTACTAGAGTTTATTAAGACCACTGCACTCCTTTATCAGCCTCTTTGATTGTTATGGGTGTAAACTTGAGCCCTTTGGAGGGTATATTGATTTGGTTTGCTGTTAGTTCTTTGTGAGTTAGATTGACAATTTTTATTACTTTTGCGACCTCTGGACACGGTCGCAAAATCCATCTTTTCTTCCGTCTTCTTGTGCTTCACAGTAATTGCTCTCAGCAATTCTTCTTCGGACGTCGTAAATTCTGACAAACTCAGATTTTCGTATTCCATTTTTATACAAATTATACTGCGCTTCTCCCGTCAAATAAGGAGGAAAACGTCAACAAAACTGCCACAAGGCCACAAGGCAGCAAAACACAGTGTTTATAAAACACGAAACAATTAAATAAACGTAGCAACAATAAAAAAAACATGCAGCTTACTGACAATGGATTCTATGTTGTTGAACAAACATTCATAGTGTACAACTACTATGAAAATTACAAAAATATTTTATAAAATTTATATGTTTAGCTAGGATGAGTTCAAAATTTGGCAGGGTAGGATAATTTAAAGTGTATAGATTAACTATTATACTGAGCCGAGGTCAACTTTGCCTTTCATCCTTTCGAGGTCGATAAATTAAGAACCAGTTGCGTACTGGGTCGATCTAATCGACTGGCCCACTCTCCCCAAATTTCGGGCCTTGTGCCTAGGGTAGAAAACAATTTTTATACTGAGAAAAATTTAAAAGTAAAAAAGCACTTATGCTGACATGAGATCAAACACTCAGAAAACCTGTTAAACAATAATTTTTTATCCGTTCGTAGTATGTTAATATCTTATCCCTTCATAGTATGTTAGCACACGCATATATATATGTATATGTATATATATTATATGTGTATATATATTATATATGTATATATATATATATATATATATATATATATATATATATATATATATATATATATATATATATATATGTGTGTGTGTGTGTGTGTGTGTGTGTGTACATATATATATGTATATGTAAATGTATGTGTGCATTTATATGTACATACACATATATATGTATGTATATGTATATATGTATGTATATGTGTGCTTGTGTATATATATATATATATATATATATATGTACACACATATACAGTAGAGCAGCGCTCAGTACGAGTGCACTATTGTACGAGTAAATTGCTGTACGAGCCGAGGCTCATGCGAATTTTTGTCTTGAAGTACGAGCAGAAATTTGTAGTACGAGCGAGTTTTATACAATCGACCGCTAGTCAGGGCTGAGTTCCCACAAACTCTCCCAACAAGACCAGTCTTCGCTCGCTCAGTTCACGTATTTATCTCGTTGTGATAGCATCCATGTTGTGTTTTCCCCAGTGTTTTTGTTTAGTTTTGTGCATCTTTTGCTATTATTTTATAATATTTTGTTGTGTTAGCCATGGGTCCTAAGAAGGCTAGTGCAAAGGACAGTGCTGAAAGGAAGAAAAAAACAAACTGATTACGATAGAATTGAAGAAGGAAATCATTAATAAACATGAGAGAGGAATGCATGTAGTGGACATAACACGTCAATACGACCGAAGCACGTCGAGGATCTGCACCACCTTGAAGAAAAAAAGAGATCAAGGCCGTTACAACAGCAATAGGTGTCTCCAGACTCTCTATCAAAGCACATCTGTCCACTAAAGGATGGAAAAATTGCTTCTCCTGTGGTTCAACACGAAGTAAGTCGCAGGGGGTACAATTACGGAGACTATCATTTGCGAGAGAGCACGGGCGCTGTATGGGGATCTCCTGCAGCAGAATCCTGGAACATCGACAGAGGAGACATCAGCAGACGCATTTCAAGAAGAGGACTGGTGTTCATGGCGAAGCAGTGAGCTCTGATACGAAGGCAGCTGAAGATTTCGTGCATGAATTCCGTCAGCTCATCGCAGCCGAGGAGTACATCGCACAACAGATATTCAGCTGTAATGAAACTGGCCTTTTTTTTTGAAAAAAATACTCAGAAGAACCTACATAACTGCAGAGGAGAAGAAAATACCAAGCCACAAGCCTATAAAAGATAGGCTAACTCGCGATCTGTGTGCCAATGCGAATGGAGACTTGAAGATTAAGCCGCTTTTTGACTACCATTACGAAAACCCACGAGTGTTCAAGTCGCACAAAACTCCGAAGGAGAAGCTGCAGGGCAAACGTTAAAACCTGGCAAACGTTAAAGCCTGGGTCACCAAGCAATTCTTCAATGTGGACTCCAATAACTCCCTACATCTCCTAAACCTAATTCAAAAATGTTTTCTCACATCGCACATCTTCCGAATTATATAATCGGCACATTTTAAGAGTAAACATGTGCTGTATGACATGGTACTAGGAGAATCATTGCAGTTGTTAAACTTCCTCAAATAATTGATAATTTCAGGAACTCGGAAGATAACTCTGTTGACACTTATTTCCAGAATGTTTCTCGAGATTCTGTGCAGACATTCTGTAAACGAAATCACAGGAAACATAACTACAATTGCCAAAATAGAGAGTTATTTCTCCTCGGGAAATTATGCATAGTGGTTGCTGCTGTGTTCCAGAAACACATAACCTACTAAATTCTACATAGTAATATGCAAGAGCGAACCGTTACTTAAACTATAATATTACTTTAAGGATGAAAGTTAAAATACATGAACAAACAACATTATCAAGTTGTATGTGGTATGTGAAAAATAAGGCATTGTCATCTTGAATATCCCTTTAGTTAACCTGGGTCTTACCCGGGGTGAGAAACTTCTGATTAAAAATCACACACACACACACACACACACACACACACACACACACACACACACACACACACACTCACACACACACACACACACACGCGCAACACACACACTCAAACACACATATGTATGTATATATGTATGTGTATGTATATATAATACTTGTATATATATATATATATATATATATATATATGTATACATATATATATATATATATATATATATATATATATATATATATATATATATATATATATATATATATATATATATATATTCATTTTTTCCCTTCTAAGACACGATGTGTATACATACAAAATATATTGTACATATATGTAATTTTGTACGTTTTCTTTTTGTGCGTATGCACTTTACACATGCATACAAATACACATACATATGTACATTCACACACAAATATATTGTTCAGTTATACAGGAGAACAAGAGTGTCTGTAGTTCATTTTTCTATGTATGCATATATGTATGTATGTATGTATGTATGTATGTATGTATGTATATATATATATATATATATATATATATATATATATATATATATATATATATATATTCTTTTATTCTTTTATATGTTTCAGCTCTATGTATACACACACACACAGGCACACACACACACACACGCACACACACACATATATATACGTATATATATATATATATATATGTATATATATATATATATATATATATGTATATATATATATATATATATATATATATATAATGATGACGTGAGAGACCACACACACACTACGCACAGACTTTGCTAATCTCCATCTTCATCAAGAAATTCTTTCAACATATTCAATGTTTTGACATGTATTGTTTCAGTGAATTATATAAAGTTCTGTTTCCATTCACAGCCACCACCAGCACCAACACTACCCCCACCACCACTTATGTCTACGCCTTTCTATCTTTTTGACCTTCGTTTACTTGACTCCCTCTGTCTAAAAGTTCATGGCTGCATATCACTGTTTCTGAGTTTTGCATGTTTATATCCTTTACATGCATTATATATATATATATATATATATATATATATATATATATATATATATATAGCAATAAGAAAATGGAGGGGAATATGAGGTACTCAGGGTAAAAAAAAACCCCTTTTTCCACACCCACTTATTGCACTGGGTATAACACTAGTGTAACAATAATTGGGTACCCTCCCAGCAGTATATTGGATATATATTATCCCTTAGTGGGTTGAATCCTCAACCCCTAACTCTCTTGGAGTATATATATATATATATTTATACACATGTGTGTATATGTATTTATATATGCGTGTGTACACACACATATATATATATATATATATATATATATATATATATATGCATATGTGTGTGTAAATACATACATACATGCACACATACATACATACACACACAAACACACACACACTCACACTCACACACTCACACACTCATATACGCTAATAGAGAGAATGAATGCACCTCATTGAATGGATAAATATTCTTCATTGGTTAGGGTATTGTAAAGTTGCGAGTTCGATTCTCGGCATTACTTCAGTCCACTCAGCTGGTAAAAATGAGTTCTACCTGTAA
Source organism: Octopus bimaculoides (assembly GCF_046866305.1). Classification (NCBI taxonomy): domain Eukaryota; kingdom Metazoa; phylum Mollusca; class Cephalopoda; order Octopoda; family Octopodidae; genus Octopus; species Octopus bimaculoides. Next base: position 31,927,057 of record NC_142938.1, on the reverse strand, counting down.
TTCGATGGACCAGCCTTGTCACGTTTCGGGTGCGAGTGTTTGTGGAGTGCTTAACCACTTGCACGTTAATTTCACGAGCATGCTGTTTCGTTGATTGGATCAGCTGGAACACTCGTCGTTAACAAAGATGTCATTGATTTTTATGTCGAGAAAAATTTCTCAGCAATTATCAAGCTTTCCATATGGATGGAAATATACGAAGTTACAAGAGACTGTAAGGGATTTGGAGATAAATAAATGAATATAAATATCATGGGAGATGACTTACAGGAAAATCCCAATTATTGTTTCCTCTGCATTAGCCCTGGAATCTTTGTTAGAAATTGCGGTAACTATGAATTAATTACTTCTTTAATCATTTCATGTGAGAGCGCTCGTGTACATGAACGTCCAAATTTATAAACATGAATGTAAACACACACTTATGTGCACATGCACATCCATACAAAATATGCACATATACGCTGGTACACGTACACACACACACACACACACACACACACACACACACACACACACATGCACGCATAAACACACATACACGCACGCACATACACACCGACATTATGTATTCTTTCGTTCTTGAGTATGTGCACAAAATAGTGGAATTTCACGTATTTTTGACGCCAAACTTGGTCCATGGCGTTGTAAGTTGATGCGCTTGTGGATTCATAGGTTTGTGATATGTGCCTGTCTTTTGTGCATAATGTTCATGTAATGCATATAATTGATGTCCCGAGAAAAAGAAAACTTATCCCGGCTAGAGGAGTCGCAAAGTGAGTGGGGGATCTTGTTTGAAAGTTCGAATTATGAGTTGTTGCTTGAGTATGCAGGGGAAGAAGGTTTCCTTTCCATTGCATAAAAAGTTCACTGTTTATGTTACGATATTTAGTTTTTCAGCTATGTAGAACTCGCATTTGCTGCCCCGTCATCTGTTTTCGCTAGTTTTAGCATTAAGGCTTTCTTTTTAAGTGTCCATAACATGCTGGATAAAGATGTTGGGTGTTCTTTGTTTTTATTTCTGAACGAAGCCAAAGGTGGCATATATCTCTCTTAGAAGGTGTTTCCCGTCATTCAAAATATAAGTTCTTCTTTTATACTTAAATGAATGAGAATGATCATGAAATCTACATTTCCAAATTGTAGCAGATGGACCTATGTAGTAATACTTTAAATTCCATGTTATTACCTTTTATTGATAGATTATATTTCCCTTAAACACTGATTTTCTAAAGACAATTTTGTTTTTACAATAACACAGGCATTTATCCACTTGTATTTTGTATTTATGGTTAAAAGAATTCCTACAAATCCTTCTCTCAAAATTAGGTGTTAAAGCAGGGTTACAATTATTATTGCTATAATTAATATTAAAACTAGGTATTAACTTAATTGTATTATCGGAATTACTTTTACTTAAAGAATAGAAATCTAGTTCAGGAAAATTATATACATTATGCATTATCAATTCTACTTATATACAATAAACATTATCAATTCTACTCTTGTTTACAGATTTTGTCTTTGAGATACTCCCTAACTCTCTATTTATTATGTATTGTTATAATCTCACCTAAATGTCTAGTGGTTTAATACGAAAATTTTATACTATAGTGATTAAATAATTTCCCATATTTACTTATCTAGTGCAGCATAACATTTTCGAGAGCTATTGGTAGCTATTGAGTATGTGAATGGTGCATTACACCATATAATATTCTTTGATTTATTCTTTCTGTTATTTATATATACACTTTAATTAGTATTAACATTGTTAATATTATCGGGACCCGTGAATATTTCACGGAATTGAAAGCCTAGCCTGTGTTATGTCTGCATGGAAAGATAGTCGCTCATTTGCTACTCATTGAAAAGTGACAGAAATTGGAATACGATGATTACTTAATGCACATTATATTGGGTCACCCCATTAATAATGCGGTTTTTATACTTTTTATTTTTCAAAATTAAGATATTAAACAAAGTTCTTTTTTAATCTAAAATATACTCTCCTTAATTTTCTACAATGCTCTTCCATCTATGGGATAGATTTGCAAGGTCCCTCTTCCAAAATTCACTTGTCCGTGACGAAAAATACTTCCCCACTACTGTTCTAACCATGTCTACAGAATTCCGTCTTGAAACCAAACGTGGTTGTTTTTCTTCTAGCGCTGACTTAAGCCGCTCAAGCTACTCGCAGTAGATCTCCTTTGTTATGGTTTGGTTTGCGTTTAAAAGTTCAAAGTGCACTAAACCTTTCATATCCTACCAAACAGATAATAACACCTTACGTGGGTGAAGACCCTCTTTAGCCTGGGGTGCCTGTGTTTCTCATTTCCCTACCCACTGTCTTCGGCGCTTGACAATTTTATAGAGAACAAATTTCTCGTCACCAGTCACTATTCGGTCCAAAAAAGGTTCATTCGTCAGAGGTGATAGTAGCATACATTCACACTCTGCACGCGATTAGACTTTGAAAGTTTGTGAGGAACCCATTGACCCAATTTGATGACTTTTCTGATGGCATGCAGGTGTCAATGAATGGTTGAATGATCAAATCCAAGCTTCTCTGCTAGTTCCTCAACAGTTACGATGGGATTTTGTTCTACCAGGGTTTGCAGGGCGTCCTCATCGATCTCTGCAGACCTTCCAGGACGAGGCTCGTCTTCTAGGTTGTAGTTTCCGGCTCGGAATTTCTGGAACTACTGTTGACACTGGCTTACGTTTGTTGTCCGATCCCCATATACTGCATTAATATTCCTCGCACTTTCCGTTGTGTTGCCTTTATTGAACTCATAAAGCAAAATATGCCAAATATGCTCCTTTGTCACTTCCATTATAGCTTTGAAAAAAATAGCTGTTAAGATCGAACTGCACTCTTCAAAACTTGCACTAAGAATAAGGTCAAGGTAAAATTACTACCTGCTTTTATAGCACGTTGATACAGGTAGTTTATCCCGTCCCCCTTCAATTGATAAAAGCCTCATTGTTTATAGGATGACTGAATATATACACTTTATGTAATTTATGCACAATTTTGTAGACTTAATACGTAGCACTCATAAAATAAATATTCGCTCTTATTTTTCCATTTTCCCCATAAACAAAAACAAAGAAGAAAATATTGCGTACATATGATACAACCTTTAGTTAAATTGCATATATCTGCCACGTAAATAAGCGTGAATATTTCTATGATCCAGCATCGTTTGCTTTCTTTCTCAATTAAGACTATGTCCGGCTTCCTACTTTCTAACTCATGGTCGAACTGAATCGTAAAATCTCATAGGATCTTTGCATTACCATTTTAGATAATGGCTTCGGGTGTATGTTCGTACCACTTTTTTGCTCTGTCAAGTCCATACTTGTTGCAAAGTGTCCAATGGACAATCCTTGCTATATTGTCATGACGTCTTTTATATTCTTTCTGGGCTAGTTGCGTACTTTGGTTGTTAATATTCCATACGGTTTCATATTCATTCTGGAATAGTCGCGTATATTGATTATTATTACCATTATTATGTTCTTTTTTTCTTCTTTATTCAAATTTTCTTCCATTTCCCGACGAGTGTTTTCCATACACCTAGGGCAGAGAAGCTCATTGTATGCATGCCTAGTTTACACACGCAAATTCACAGGTAAAATATGTATGTAAAATAAATAAATAAATAAATAAATAAATAAATTCATGAATGGATGTTGTTTTCACAGCGATAATACTCTTCTCAGTACCTGAGTCGTTCCAGTTAACATGATTTTTTTGCACTTCCTGTAGGGATGGTAGGCCTAGTATCATTTTCAAATAGGTTTCAGTACCTTTTTCTATCATTCCTAGAGATGCTACAATCACTGGTACGGTAGTCGCCTTGTGATGCCACATTTTTTCAATTTCTATTAGCAAGTCTTTATATTTACTGATCTTGTCAAATTCTTTCGCCGCTATATTGTGATCACAAGGAATACTCATGTCAATTAATAAACACATCTTTTTGTTTGATCTTTTATAATAATATCCGGTTTATTAGCTTTTATAGTTTTGTCGGTATGTACGGGGAAGTCCCAGAGAATCGACACATTTTCTCCCTCAGTCACAGCTTCAGGATGGTATTTATACCATTTGTCAGCGGTTTCGATTTTATAATGCCGACATATTGTTATATGTCATATTGTTATATGTCATATTGTTATATAATATTGTTATATATTATTATTATTATTATTATTATTATTATTATTATTATTATTATTATTATTATTATTATTATTATTATTATTATTAAGGCGGTGATCTGGTAGAATTGCTAACACACTGGACAAAATGCTTAGCGTGCATCTCCAGGTATTGCAATATCTATGATCTTGGTTTTCTTTTTGCCTTTATGTTCAAAATCCATCGAAGTCGACTTTGTTTTGTATCCTTTCAGGATCAATGAATTAAGTACCTGTGAAATTAAGTACCTCCCCGCAAATTTCAGGCCTTGTACCTTTAGTAGAAAGGATTATTATTATTATTCCTTCGTTACACAGTGTAGGTAAAAATGCACTGGAGCCTTTAGTCATCTGTCAAGTCACAACAAGGATCCCAGACAGATAATACTTCCCTTGTGCTGTGCCTAATAAGGCTGCTTTTTACAAGACATCAATCTTGCATGGGATTTCCAGTTGCCTTAAGAAGTTTTGAAATTTCAATAAGATTGAGCCCAACGCTCTGATCACCACTGGCATCACTTTTACATTACCTTCTCGCATTCTATACAGTCTTGCCATTTCCACTTTCAGTTCGGAGTACTTGGTGATTTTTTCAACCTCTTTACTCACAACATTCATGTCATTTGGTATGGCTACAACAATGATCTGACAGTATTTGTCTCTCTTATTCAATATGACAATATCCGGCCGACGGTGTTCGATTACACGATTCGTCTGAAAATCATAGTCCCAGCGTATCGTTACATTTCCATCCTCCTGCATAACTTTACTTGGTACATGCTCATACCAGTTCTCTGTTACTTCATATTGGTATTTACTGCATAAGAGCCAATGAAGATATACACACACACACTTTATTGTGGCGGTACTTTATTATTATTATTGTTATTATTATTATTATTATTATTGTTTTACTTCTCAGAACGCTCGGTCTTGTTTGTTCTGGTAGATTCTGTGTGACCGGACAGGAGCCTGCTGTCTGCTTACAGGTTTTTTTTTTCCCGCACAATATAAACTTTGATACTTAGTTGTTAATTATCGTGGGAGATATTCAACATGCAAGTACCAATCTCAAAATCCTAGCTATCCCCAGCAGATCAATTTTGGGGGCTTGCTCTGCTCTCATGTCAATTCCGATTTCTTTAACATATTTCTCGAACTTGGTTGTTAATACTCCGAGTGCCCCTACAACTACTGGAACGACAGACATTCTCCTCATAATCCACGTTCTTTCACATTCGTCTGTACTTTTCAGTCTTTTCTAGCTCTTTGTCACTTGTGCGTGCATCTCCAGGTATTGCAATATCTATGATCTTGGTTTTCTTTTTGCCTTTATCTACCACAAAAATATCTGGTCTTCGAGCATCGATTAAAGAGCCACATTAGATTGTAAAATCCCACAGTATCTTATCTTCCTTGTTCTCGGTGACTCCTTCTGGCTCATGTTCGTATCATTTCTGTGCTAACAGCGGCAAGCAAGGATTCACTCTGCTGTTTGATGTACTTTCCCAGACTGTTCTTCTCGTTGACAACACAGGTCTTACATCCTATGAGACCTCTCCCTCTCCTGTTTCTGTCAGTATCGCTTTTGGGGTGTAGTTCCTTGCTAATTGTCATCACTTTTCTAGTTTTCCTGTCCATTTCCACAAGCTCGTTCTTTGTCCACCTAACAACACCTGCGCCGTATCGCATTAAGAAAACAGCCCATGTGTTCATTGCCCTGATTTTGTTTTTCCCATTGAGTCTACTTCCCATAATCAACTTGGTTCTTCTGAAATATTCTTGACTAAAGCTTTCCTTCATTCCCTTTCTTTGATTTTGTCGTATTCTAAAATCCCCAGATATTTATATCCATTAGCCTCAATATTCTTGATTTTATTAAAGGCTTTATTAAAGCCTTTAATTAGGCTTTAATAAATAGCCTTATTAAAGGCTATTTAAGAACTTATTAAATAGCCTTTAATAAGTTCTGCCTATTATTAAAGTGTGTGCGTATGTGTGTATATATATATATATATATATATATATATATATATATATATATATATATATATATATATATATATATATATATATATAGATAGATAGATAGATAAATAGCTAGATAGCTAGATAGATAGATGGATACATTCTCATATAAATGTTGCTATTAAAGCATCTCTGGTTATTAAAGAAGGGTTTTGTTAGGGGAGATTTTCAGTTTAAATTTTTCTGTTGACGAAGACTCATCGTTTTGTCAATGGACCCGGAAGTTGTTCTTCGCAAACAGCAGCAGTAATTTTCTTCAGTTGAATACACGTCATTGATTGGTTAAAATTAACCAAATACGACAACTTTAACACGAAATAACTTCTAAAATACAAAAGTTTGTCAAAAACGTTAAGAGTAAACCCTGTTCTATGTGACACATTCTACCAGTATCCGAAGTTTCAAAGCGTTTAGTTTAAAAAAAAAATTATTAAAAAAATCTGTCCGTCAAATTGAATAGACCCGATTGCTGGCCTTGTACCAGAGTTTGAAACCAATATTTTAGTATTCTAATGCGGTGAGCTGGCAGAATCGTTAGCACGCCGGGTAAAACGCTCAGCAGCATTTCGTCTGTTTTTAAGTTCTGAGTTCAAATACCGTCAAGGCCGACTTTGCTTTCATTAATTCCGGATCGATAAAATAAGTACCAGTTGACTACTATTTACATTATTTACATTTGACGGATATTTGTCCTCATCTTGTTTGTCGTTAACTTTTCGGCTTATATACCCTCCAGTCTTCATCAGGTGTCTAGGGGAAATTTCGAACCTGGGTTCTCATTCCTAAAGTATTTTTCGATGTTATTATTATTATTATTATTATTATTGGGGTTAGTAGCTCGCGCTCTTAACCACTACGCCATATGCCCGTGGGCAATTATGAAGTGAATTTTAGGGCTTATAAATCTAATATTTTCCTGTCCTTCCTTAATACCGGTTCCCATATGCTGTTCATATCTGCACTCGGTCTGCTTAGGAGATTGTTGTGTCCTAGCATATATGCTGTTTCTTTTAGTTTTCGTATTTTCCAGTGGTGTTCTCTGTCTATTATTTTAACTTCATCCCACAGGGTGAGGTGGTCTCCATTTTTCCATACATGATCAGCTATTGCGATGTTCCTCTACCCTTATTTTGAGGGGGCGATATGTTTCGCCTTTGTATAACCTACCACAGCTGCATGGGATGGAGTACACTCAGTTTTTGGTCATATTCTTTTCTATTGGTGGTTTTACTGGAAGGAGATATTTGCGAAGTGTTGTATTGCTCTTGAATACTGTCCTGATGTCATATGGGCCGCATATCTTTTCGAAAAGGCCTTTCACATAGAGCAGACAGACTATGGACAGCTTATTAGTTTCATCCTCTCTTTTCTTCATAATAGGAGTGGATAGTATGTTTTTGGGGTAGTTGTTGCTTAATAGATTGTTACTGAGCTTGATCATTTCTTCGTGGTGGGTATCGCGATCGCTACTTATATTCTTTGCTCGATGTTTTAGGCACTGAGCAATCCCTCTCTTTACACTGTATGGATGGTGGGAATTGAAGTTGAGGTATCGTCAAGTGAAGGTCGGCTTGCGTCCTGAATCCATACTCGGTGCGTGTTATTAATACGTCCAGGAATGCTAGCTGATTGCCTTTTTCCTTTTCCACTGTGAACTGTATGGATGGCTTTATTGAGTTCACATGATCTAACAATACTTGGACATCTTCCTGGTGAGGCCAGAGTATAAAGGTGTCATCAACATATCGCAGCCATAGGGTTGGTTTTAGTGGTGTTGATCCTAAAGCCAAATTCTCAAAATATTCTATGTATATATAGGCTATTATCGGTGATAATAGCGAACCCATAGCTAAACCCTCTTCTTGTCGATATATATCAGTGTCCATACTGAAGTAGGTAGTTTCTACACAGAAGGTCAACATTTCCATCAAGCTTCTTATTGGTATACTAGTGCGTTTTTTAGATGGGTGTCTGTCACTAGTTTTTCTTGAATCACCGATAGTGCTTCACCAGTTGGGACTTCAGTGAATAGACTTATCACATCTAGACTCACTATCTGGTTGGGTTCAATGGGGGTATCCTTGATCAATTCTATGAAGTGGGTGGAATTCTTCGCGTACGATGTTGACTTTCCTGCTAATGAACTGATTATATCCACCAAGAAGCTGCTCAGTGGATGACATGCTGAACCTCTACAGCTCACTATAGGTCTTAATGGAATACCATCCTTGTGACTCTTAGGAAGACCGTACATGTGTGGTAGTTTACGGTAGTGTTGAGTCAGTTGTCTGTACTTCGTTGGTGTAAAGTGATCCTTGTTCTTAATCAAGATCTGTGACAACTTCCTCTCTGTTTTCAGAGTTGGGTCTTTCTTTACTTTGCGGTAGCTACCATCACTTATAAGACTTGCCAATTTTTCAGAGTAGTCAGACTTGTTCATCACCACTGTAGCATTTCCCTTGTCCGCTGGAAGTATTATTATAGAACTAAAGTACCAGTTGAGCCCCGGGGTCGATGCAATCGACTTACTCCTCCCCCGAAATTGCTGGCTTTGTGCCAAAATCTGAACCCAATATTTCAGCGTCCTATACAACACCGCAAGTTTACGCAGTTGCCTTTTTTGTACCACAGTCATTTCACCTCCCACAATCTCTCCCATACAGATTCTCTTCTAGCATATTCTTTCTCCTTACTCTATTTTCACTACCACTCCTTATCAAATATCCTCCTCCTCCTCCTCCTCCTCCTCCTCCTCCTCCTCCTCCTACTACTACTACTACTACTACTACTACTACTTCTACTACTACTACTACTACTTCTACTACTACTACTACTTGCTGCCATACCTGCTGCACTAACTGTATATATATATATATATATATATATATATACACATACACAGCAACCATAACAACTAACATCCCACCCATCATCCTTAACTGTACTAGGCTCCCGTATCCACCCCTTACCATCTTCCTGACACCCTGAATATCTGAAGATAGCCAGATTCCCGTAACAGTGTGAAGTACTTTAGTGAAACTGACTGGCAGCGTTTGATAAATGGACGAACAACGAGTTGTCTTTTATGAAATAACGACGACGACTACAACGATGACGGCTGTGACGACTACGACGACGACGATGATGACGACGATGACTACGAAAGCGATGACGACGACGACGACGACAACAACGATGATGATGACGTTCGGTCTGCGGTAGGTCTGAACTCTTCCGCATTCCTTCTCTTGAACCAACCAAGCAAACATTGACATGAAGTTGTTATTGTATCATCATCACCACCACCACCACCAATACCACCACCACCACCACCACCACCACCACCACTATCATCATCATCGTCGTCGTCGTTGTCGTCATCGTTATTATTGTTGTTTTATATTTTAAACAGTTTCTGTGCAAAACTCTCTTGCATCACCGGGTATTCTAAAAGTAGTGCAGCATTGTTTTATGGAAACGTTGGCATGTGTTTATATATTACAAAAAGTTTTGTTTGGATGGAATTTGCTGTTGTTGGTGGTGTTGGTGGTGGAGGTGATATTTGAGTGTGGAAGATGTATGAATTGTGTTATTTGGCTGGATGGTGTCTGTATGTCGTATGTGTTGTGTAGTTGAGATTGTGCGTTTTACTGTTGATCGGGTCCGCTGTGGGTTGATGATATTAATGTGTGATAACTGAATAGAATGTGGCTATCGGGTAATCGATTATGTAGGAGTATATATTATCGGATATTATTATTATTACCATTACGAAGGCGGCGAGCTGGCAGAATCGTTAGCGAGCCGGGCAAAATGCTTAGCAGTTTTTGGCCCGCTGAGGTCAACTTTGTCTTTCATCCCTTCGGGGTCGATAAATTGAGTACCAATTGCGTACTGGAGTCGATCTAATCGACTGGCCCCCCTCACCCCAAATTTCAGGCCTTGTGCCTATAGTAGAAAGGATTATTATTATCATTAAGGTGGCGAGCTGGCAGAATCGTTAGCACGCCGGACTAAATGCTTAGCGGTATTTCGCCCGTCGCTACATTTTGAGTTCAAATTCCGCCGAGATCAACTTTGCCTTTCATCCTTTCAGGGTTGATAAAATAAGTACCAGGGGTTTTGATTGATAAAATAAGTACCAGGGGTTTTGAGGTTGATAAAATAAGAACACTGTGGTCGATGTAATCGATTCATTCCCTCCCCACCCACCAAAAAATGTTGCCCTTATGGCAAAATTTGAAACCATTATCATTATTATTGGCGAGCTGGCACAATCGTCAGCACGTTGGGCAAAATGCTTAGCGACATTTTGGCCGTCTGTACATTCTGATTTCAAATTCCACCGAGGTCGACTTTGCCTTTCATCTTTTGGGATCGATGAAATAAGCACCAATCAAGTACTGGGATCGATGTAATCGACTAGCCTACTCCCACCAAATTTCAGGCCTTCTGCCTATAGTAGAAAGGATTATTATTGGCGAGTTAGCATAATCGTAAGCACCCCAGGCAAAATGCTTAGCGGCATTTCGTCCGTCTTTACATTCTGAGTTCAAATTCCGCCGAGGTCGACTTTGCCTGTCATCCTTTCGGGGTCGATAAATTAAGTACCAGTGAAACACTTGGGTCGATATAATCGACTAGTCCCCTCTCCCCACCAAATTTCAGGTTTTGTGCCTATAGTAGAAAGGATTATTATTATTATTATTATTATTATTATTATTATTATTATTATTTTCATTATCGTCTCTTTCAATTGTTTCCATTTTTTTGTTGAGTGCCTTCCTGACACCTAGGGCTGAGAAACGCACTGTATACATTGGTAAGCCATTAAAATAAACACACCAAATTGTTCATTTACAAAGTCATGTGATAGAGAAAAAGGGCAAGAAAGACAGAGAGAGAAAACGAAAATATAAAAAATAATAAAGTAAGCAAAGAAAATAAAGGGTGAAAAGGAAAGAAAATTCACTGCAGCAATGCACTTCTCAGAACATGTGACGTACCAGCTACGACAGTCATTTGCACTTCCTGCATGGATGGGAAGTCAGAGATCATTCTCAGATAATTTTTAGTTCTCTTTTGATCATTCCAAGTGCTCCTATAATCACTGGTATCACTTTTCGATTTCGACTAGCAGATCTTTATATGATAATAATAATTATTATTATTTGCTGACGCATTTCATATCACTCTGCCTCATACTATTGCGTGGAATAACCTTGAAAAAAAAAATCAGTTGCAGTTGTGGGAAATATGGAAAGTTTGTCCTAGCAGGATTTAGACGTGAAATAAAGTTTGTTTTGACACAGATTACATTTTACTTTATTCGTACACACACACACACACACACACACACACACACACACACACACGCATGCACACGCACACATGCACACGCACGCATGCACACGCACACACATTGGCTACAAGTAATGGTAGCCACGAGCCTCCCAACCGAAAGAATAAATTCAAAACTAAGATTACCGCACGTAAAATAAATAAGCAACAATCGAACAAAACAATATCGTAGAACAAGGCACTCTCGTTTTCAAAGAAAAGAAAATTAATGATATTTCCATTGGTATAAAGTATTTCTAGTGATTTTATTGACAACAAAATTACCAACAATGACAATAATATTCGTACACACAAACACGCAAAGAAAAAAAAATATGGCCAAAATATTTTCTAAAGACAGTAGTTCTGTCTGTGTTGCCAGTGCAACCGAAAAACCCAATATAACACAATTCAAAGAAAAAGAATCTGTTAAAACTTTATCAAGTAAAGCAATCTACGAATCCCAGAGGAATAAATTTAAGAAATGGTAAGGCGGAAGATTATGTATTTGTGCATAGTGAAAAATGACGGGGCTTTCAATGGTCCTTAAAATATCATCTGAAAGCGAGTACAATCTGAGGACATGCACCGAGAGTGATAAAAATCAAACATCTAGTCAACATCATGGTGTTTGGAGTGATCACTAGTGATAGCGACGTTATGCCTCCATTCATATTCCCACACGACCTCAGATTCAACACGGAAGCCTACATCAAGTGCCTGGAGGAGATAATGCTGCCCTGGGTCGAGAGGGACCGCTGGAAGACCCTGTGTCTGGCAACAGAACTGCACCATATCACACAAGTAGGAGAACCCAGTCATGGCTGTCAGGCAATTTCTGTAACCACATCTCCCCTAACATCTGGCCATCTAACTCCCCAGACTGTACAACCCCCTTGATTATTATGTGTGGGGCGCAGTTGGGCGAGAGACGAACAAAACTCCTTGTAGCACCAAAGATGAACTGAAGGCAAGGGTTATGACAGAGTTGCAGGAGATTCCGAAGTCGTCTGAAGGCCGTGGTTGAAGCCAATTTTATTGAATAAATTTACTCTTTAGTGTTCCAAGATATTTTCATGTAAGTTTGGTAAATATATCTGTTAAAATGAGATGTCAGTATTATTTTCATTTTTGCGTAATTTAGACAACAATTTATTCACCGCACCCTTAAAAAAAGTTTTTGAAGTGTAAAGGTGATTTTTTACAAAAATTCATTAAAAAAAAATATGTTATGAAATCTTTTATAAGGCTGTTACTAACCTTTTTTTGGAAGAAGTATTTTTCTAGTGTGTGAGTGCTTTCGTTTAACCTTATATAAATGTATGTATGTATGTATATATATATGTATGTATATACACAATTCCAGCAATGGCTCTGATGAAAGTAGCATTAATTTTCTTAGGTCGTTCAATTTACCTCAATTGATTAATAGACCAATTGGGTAAACCTATCTATAATGACTACTGGAAACAGCTGTAAGCCAAATTTACTCTAATAAAGGAATTATATGTAATGACCATTATTTTAAACTTGTCATATATATATATATATATATATATATATATATACAATGTTCGTAGCCACTTCAACATGGCTGTTCCGTTCGAATAAACTTTACTGTTATTTTTTAATCCCAAGAGGACATCTTTTCTAGCTGGTTAACGATGCACAGCTGCATCTGATATATTGCGAGCAGGGCAGCGAACCGCTTCCATCTTCTAGCAATAGGATCAGCAGACCAGCCTGGCTTCGGGCTATTTCTGCCTCTTTTCAGGATTGGGCACCTTGAACGCTAGAGATGGCAGTAGCTCGCTTCTGCTCGCAATATATATAAATTTGGCTTATTATCTTTCTCTCTTCCCTCCTCTCTCTCTCTCTTTATCTATCTATCTATCTATCTATCTATCTATCTATCTATCTATCTATCTATCTATCTGATCTGGACGGATGCTAGTCACATCGGCTCGCAAGTAAGTTGGCCTTTTATATGTCAAAACTTTTGCAGTTTTAAAATATTTTTTGTGGAAGAGGTGTATAAGTCTATACACTTCGACCCTATTGGGTTTTTGTAATAGGAAGTGGCTCCTTCTGGAGTTTATTTCCAAAAGTTTTTGATTTTTCTCCGGCTTATTTGCCATATTTCGTAAAAGAAATATGGCTAGGCCTTCACACGTGGTCGATTTGCCTCTAACAGCAGGCAAGGAGACTGACCAACAAGTCGTTCCGCATGAACGAACACAAGACGTAGAGACCAGGAATGCTGCGTTTACTACTACTGCCTTCACCACCTCCACTACCACCACCAACGACAACAAAACCAAAACCACTACTGCCACTGACATCGCAGCCACCACTACCACCAAGAACAACAATAACAAAAAGAACAACAACAACTCCACTCCTCTTTTGTTCCTTTCACCACAGACAACGGAAGGAGAGAAAGAGAAGAGCATGATGGCCAAACAATTTGCTCAAATACGCCTGAACGCCGAAGAAAATTATGAAAAAAATTTCCCGCCACTTCGTAACTCATATGAAGGTCAGAGGAGTACACAAGAAGAAGGTCACCCATCTGCCACAACAACAACACCTGCCAGCATCACAACCGCCAACAACAACGCTAATACAGCAACAGTCACCTCTGCCATCAACACCAGCACCACCACCAACAACAACAATAACAAGATCAAAACAAACTTCGCCGAGGCGATAAAGGAAAAAACGACGGTAGTATCTTTTACTGCACAGCAGATAAAAGATACAAAGGCTTTACTTACGAAAGAAAATGACGAGGTGCGGATCAACATACCACAAGACATTTTAGAAGACACAAACAAAAAGACCATTATTTATAAAATTTTAAACTCAAAAACAAAAAAAACAGAAAAAGCAAGCACGGAAAAGATCGAGAAATGCTTGAGATCTGTATGGCAATATAAGGATTATGTAACTTGGTGGCATAAATTTGCCCATGTGCAAGTTATTTTTCAAAGTGAAGAGTTAGCGAAACGATTCTCAACGCTAACTCTTAAGACAGAAGAGTTAACAATGATACCGAGTTACCTTGGTCAGAGGGTAACAAGGGTTATCATAAAAAATATTCCTCCCACGGTAGACACACTATGGATAACATCAGCCGTATGTGTCGATATGGAGGAAGTTGATATATTGCAAATTAATGTTTCTGAAAAGCAACAGTGGGTGGGTAAAAAAATGGAGATCCTTCTCCATATTACCCAGGAGTCACTAAATAAAATACCCACCTACATAAAGTTACCATCAACGCAAAGGCTGTATGTAGTGGTGGAAGGCAGACGACCACGCTGTTACATATGTGGCAGTGAAGCTCACTTCCAAAAGGACTGCAATTCTGCCGCGAAACAACAGCAACAACAACAACAACAGCCACGGGAAAACCAAAAACCCAAAACACCAGCATTATTACCCACACCACCGTATGCACAACTGATCAAGCAGCTATATGCGAAAACGAAAGAACGGCAACAACGAACAAACCAACCCAACCAAACAACACCACCACCTGAGTCAAAAACAGAAACAACACCACCAACAACAACTAAAGACAGACCAACACCAACACCAAGAACAACAACCAAGAAGACAACCACTGAGAACGAAGAAAAGACCAATACTACTCCCAATTCCCCAACAACACACACACCACACACACCACACACCACAACAAACACACAAATAGAACCAAATGCTTTGTCTTTACCCCCTTCTGATTCGTCAGACATTTCGTCTAACGATGAAAGTTCTACAGAATGGCAAATAGCCACAGGAAGTAAAAGAAAAAGATCAAAAACAACCCCAAAATTAAATGCATGCAAAGCAGGGAAATATGTAACCGCTGAAAGCCCCTTGCACAAACAAACCAGCACCAACATCACAAAAACACACACAATGCTATCAGCGATAGACACAACAAACACAAAATTAATGGACTACATCATATCGCAAACAAACATTTCTGAAGATAATTATAAGCTTAACAATCATCCACGCACTACACCACCGAAACACATCAAAATAGTTCACATCACACAAACGCAGCACCACACACTCAAAACCCTCTTTCCAAATGCGGTTGGGGGGTTCCAAAAATATTTATCAAAGAAACTCTTCAAAAACCTCATCCAAGATACTTCAAAAGAAGAGGAAGCTAAAACTTTCGAAACGAGTAAGTAACCTTCTCTCTTGTCTCTTTTACTGTCGTGTATGAAACACAAATTTCGACTTCAACTATGCTTAAATTAGGTTGTGTAAATGTACGTGGCTTGGCGTCAGCTTGGAAGCAAGGTTACCTTCTAAATGACATCAAGTCACAGAACATAGAAATCATGGCTATCAGTGAAACCAGACTCAGTAACCCGCGGGCCCTCAAGTCCATGTTTGGTGGACATTTCGACATTTATTTTTCTCCCTGTCTGCCAAACATGGGTGGTGGTGGTACCGCGGTGCTTTTTCGGAAGAGTCTGAACCTAAAAGTAAGGCCAATATTCCTAGACCCGGAGGGTAGGCTGGTTGTCTTGGACGTCGATAGCACAAACGGGTGTGCTTTCCGTCTGGTGGCAGTGTATGCACCGTCCTTAACGGGTCGGGCGGATTTCCTTAGACGTCTAGAGGTTTTCCTGGGAACGTCACGACCTTTACTGTTAGTAGGGGACTGGAACGCTACCTTGGACACGCATATAGACTATGTGGGAGTGGATAGGAGTAGAAGGGGATGTAAGTGCCTCAAAGACCTGCTCAGACGTTTCCATTTGTCTGACAGGTTCCGACTCGACCATCCGAACGTGCCAACGTGGACTTGGACAAACCGCGTCGGATCGTCGAGATCGTATCTAGATAGAGTTCTATGTAGGACAGCGGATAGAGATAGTGTAGGATGTCCACAATTTAAAATAGTCAGCTACACAGATCACAAGTTTGTGACGTGTACGCTCGACTTAGATAAGACACATAGGCAGGGTCCCGGTTACTGGAAACTGAACGCTTCGCTCTTAGCGCGGCAGGTTTACAGGAACCGGATTAGCGAATTAATTAAGAGGGCGTTAACAGGAGCCATCGTTAACAACCGCTGGTGGTTTGCCCTGAAAATGGCAATCAAATCGGAATCTATTAGGTTTAGTAAAGAACTAGCGATAGATCGAAATAGAGTAGAGGGAGACTTAGTTAAGAAACTAGAAGAGGCACTTACAACTAGCAGCGCAACCAACGTTTTGGCTGCGAGGATGGCCCTCGACCAACACCTCAACGCCAAACACGAAGGTTGCGTCGTCAGAGCTAAAATGCGTGCCTTAAGGAACGAAGGGATCGAAGCTGCGCGAGAAGCCCGGGTGGCGGAGGCGCAACGCGGTAACAGAGCCACCATTCGGTCTCTAATCGATGAACAGGGATGTAGTCTGCTCGAACCCGAAAGGATGTGTGGGGCCTTTCAACAGCACTTTGCTCGACTGTTCGGTGCGAGCGGTGAGTCGGAACGCAGGATGGACTTCACTGCCTACCTGACCGGCCTGCCGCGGCTCTCGGCGGGAGAGGCAGAGTGTTGTGAGGGTCCCATCACAGCTGCTGAAGTAAGGGATGCTATGGCGGGCTGCGCGAGGGATAAGTCACCTGGATTGGATGGTCTACCCTACGAGCTGTATTGTCAAATGCCAGACTTGTTTGGCGACCTCTTGGCATCAGTCTACTGCAACTGGCAACAAAACGGGAGAATTCCCGGTTTCGTGAGCCGAGGTGCAGTGACATTGCTGAAGAAAGACCCAAACAAGGGGAATTTTATAGATAATTTCAGGCCCATCACTCTGCTCAACGCAGACTTGAAAATTTTGGCCAAAGTAATAGCCGAGAGGTTGGCGCTTGTCATCGATAAACTGGTCGACAGGGCGCAAACATGCGCCGTGCCGAGCAGAAGTATCCATGACAACCTCCACCTCATGCGCTACATCATGGACAGGGTAGTTAAGGATCCTGGCATGGGTGGGGCGCTGATCAATTTAGATCAATCTAAAGCCTTCGATAGGGTCGACCATCGATACCTAGCGGCCGTCCTCAGGGCAGCTGGCTTTGGTCCTGTCTTCCGCGGTTGGATCGCTGCCTTGTATAGCGGCATCCGATCGGTAATACGGGTAAACGGTCACCTGTCAAAACCGTTCGACATCACGCGTTCGGTCCGTCAGGGATGTCCCTTGTCGGCGCTTCTGTATGTATTGACGATCGAACCACTACTGCGGAAGCTGGCGACACTGAGGGGTATCCCACGAGAGCTGGGTTGCGGGACGAGCGTGTCTGCATATGCGGACGATGTCACCGTCATAGTGTCGAGCGAAAAGCACGTCGAGATGCTAGGCGAGACACTTAAACAATACGAAACGGTGACAGGAGCAAAAATTAACCCGGAAAAGTCAGTGGGTTTGTTACTCGGCACCTGGAGAAGCAAGCCCATACCGTCCAACAGTGACTCCGTAGTGGGACGCTGGACGGACGGACCGGTTAAACTGCTCGGGGTCTGGTTCAGTCCGGACCTCCAAATGGATAAGAACTGGGACGAGATCACCAGTAGAGTGATCAAACTCAGCCAAACATGGGCTGAGAGAAAGTTATCTCTAAAAGGCCGGGCGGAGGTGGCTAATGTGTATATCGCATCAGTCATCGATTACCGCCTGACCGTCGTGCCTTGTCCCGATGCCACCATCACGAAACTAGAACGCATACTTTTCCGCTTTCTGTGGAAGGGTGGCGTTCCGATGGTGAGGCGATCCATTTGCTGTCAACAACCGTTACGTGGAGGACTGGGGATGCCGTGGTTAATGATGCGCAGACATGCGCTGAGACTGCGGCATCTCTGGAACTTCATTGACGACGGTGAACAGGTGTGGGCGCCGTTTGTGAGGCACGCCTTCCCGCAGCTCGTCTCACTCACCGAACTGCAAACATGGATCAGGAAGAGACCGAAACTGGGCGAATGGCACCGCGAGTGTCGCCAAGCTCTACAACAGCTCTGCCGTCCGGGATCAAACTTGTGCAACTTCCAAACGACCAATGCGTTCTATAGAGGACTAGTGGAGGGGAGGTCTGACGACACTCTCGGGGCAAACCTGGGTGTCGACGAGAAATTCTTAACCCGCCTTTTCAAGACGACGTTCGGGCCGGGGCCTATGGATAATTTCCAGAGATCCCTGGCTTGGCAATGCTATCGAGACGCACTACCAGTTCGAGAGAAGATCTACAGACACGGTTCGAAAACCACCGGACCGACCTGCCCGAGATGCGGTCAGAGCGACGAAACCGTTCTGCACGCACTCGTGCAGTGTCCAGATATTTCAGAGCTGTGGACCTTCGTCGAACGGCTGTTGTCGCGTGTGGGACGAGCCCACTTATCAGCCGAGTCTATCGTGAATATTGTTCCGCCACCTTCCTTTAAACGGGAAGGAAAAACGGTTTTTGTAACACTGATAGCTATGGCAAAAGAATGCGTGTGGTGGACGCGTTTGAAAGGTCTACAAACAAACACTTTCCTCTCTGGTCAGTCCCTCGTCAACTTTTTCAAGTACCACTTGAAAAGGAGGATGAGGATAGAGAGGAAAGTGTTGTCGAATGAAAGTTTCAATAAAAAATGGGTAAATGTGGCAAGAATGGTAAGAATGAAAGACGACACCATTTTAAGCATAGACTTGTAACAAAAAGAGACAAAAAGAGAGAAGGTACTTACTTTCATGTACCTTTAAAAAAAAAAGCCTGAGGTGACCGTGGTCTTTTCCGTAGGCTTTTCTCTCCACGGATAAACCTAATCTGTTCCCCGTTTTTTACATCGACTGTGATACACGATCCCTATTGATCGCCCCCTCCCACGTTTTTTTTTTTTTTTTTTTTTTTCTTCCCGTGATCCCTTTTGATCCAAATTATCCCCCCCCCCCCAAAGCTCTACTTTGTAATTTGTCCATTTTCTGTATTTAGCCCTGTGTGGCTATAATAAAAAGATATCTATATTAATACATTTCAGGGTAGCAAAAAAATTTAGAAATTCTTTTTGCTACCAGTGGTCTAGCGAGAAGAAAAAAACTAGTCAATAGACTATATATTATTCATATAAATACATACAGTGTACATTTAAACACATAAGAGAGATGTCCATAATCAGACATCTAACCTGCTAGAAGGAGCAGTCAAACTCCAAACCACAATTAGGGATAATTTCGAAAGGGAATGAAAAATAAAAACATATAAACACGAGGCAATACATAGAACATGCCTAAAATCTAAGAGAATTACTTAATACAGTTTTGAAGTTTAAAGGTGATTAAAAAAAAATTATTAAAAAATGTTATGAAACCTTATTTCAGGATGTTACTAACCTTTTTTAGGAAGAAGTTTTTTTTTCTAGTGTGTGAGCGCTTTCGTTTAACCCAGGAAGAGATGAAGATATTTGAGGTTCATAGTGTCCGTTTAATGTTTTGAAAGCGTTATGGTTTGACAGTGAAATTTAAATCTATTTAATATTGTTCCATATTTGTATCTATAAACATGTTTCTAGCAGTCGTTCCTCCCTAAGAGACATATAATTCCGTGGTATAGTCAGGTTATACTTGAATATAAATTAAGAAGGAGAGAGTAAGAAAAAAAGGGAGAAGTTTGACAGTATATGTATCCAGTAGGACAGATCTAAACTAGACAAATGCACACAGAAAGGAAACGTCTGGAAAAGGTGAACTTCTTGTATTACCTGGATTTAAAATTTGAAAGATTTACCTTTGCAGATGAAAGAAATACGAAATATTTAATCTTAATACTGGTCAGCAAAATTAAATGTATTATACTCATTATGAATGAAAACCAACTTTTTTAGACTAATTTTTCATGCTGATTTCAAAATTGTACACCAGCATGTACCACTTTTTCAGTAGATACATGCAAATATTTACATATTTGTATATATGAAATCATTAATATAATAAATAAGGACATATTATTTTTAGAAAGTAAATGAGTTTATTGAGTTAATAATCATCACTATCATTCTACAAAGAGTGAATACACAAAAATGGGTCAGACAAAACAAACAATGTTAGAACAATAGAGTTTGAAACATTGTGGTTTGGATATCCTGCGGTGTTCCTGATATGGTTGATCACGGTAAAGTGTCCAGCTGTAGTCAGCCAGCATACTGTCATTCCAGAAGCCTTGGTACCATTTCTCCATAGCACTAATGTCCTGGTGAAATCTTTCACCATGTTCATCAGGCGCTGCTCCAAGGTCATCTGCGAAGCAATCCAGATGGGAGTCCAAAAAGTGAACCTATTGCTGAGTAACACTTCAGAAGACCATTGATGTCATCCTTGTAGTCCACTGCCTTGTTGTTGCTCCAGAAATTCTCACAGATCCAATTGAAAGCATTCCAGGCAGGCAGTTCCAGTTCATCCAGTGTTATCTTGAAGTTGACATCTTTGAATACTTCTCTAATTTGGAGTCCGACAAAGATACCCTCTTCCAACTTTGCCTGTGTGATTTTGGGAAACTTTTCTACAAATTGTTTCATCAGTTCAAGCTTTATGTGCAAAGGAAGCAATTGGGCATTACATGGATCTACAAGAGGTGTATTCTTGACGCTAGACAGTCCTGGCTGGTATGGTGTTCTTGTCTGTCAGCATTAAAAACTACACTAAGTAAACCTTGGGATATACTTGATGTAAAAAACACTTATTGACCAGTGATATTATTACGCCTCCTTTTAAGGCAGTGAGTTGACAGACTCGTTAACACGCCGGGAAAAATGCTTAACGGCGTTCCGCCCGTCTTAGTTGTGAGTTCAAGTACCTCCGCAGTCGATTAGTGCTTGTCATCCATTCGGGGTCGATAAAATAAGTATCAGTTGAACACTAGGGTCGATGTAATCGACTTATCCTCTTCTCCGAAATAGTTGGCCTTGTGTCAAAATTTGAAATCAATATTATTTCTATTTCTCTTATTCTACTTTCATTTACAATAAAGACTTTAACCTGAATGGTGAATGGACTGCTGCGTTTTGTATCTGTTCGTTTTTACCGAAGAGGGATAGACTGACAGAAATATATTTTTGGCTAGAAATAGGAAAGAATTTAGGAATTATAAAAGAAATTGAAATTTCTTTGCGTTCTTAGTTACCATACACGTACGCGCGCACGCACACACACACACACACACACACACACACACACACACACACACACACACACACACACACACAGAGCATATCACTCTTGTATAATTTTGGTATAAATATTGGTCAATTTCAGAATATTCCGGCATTTCAATGTTTCACACAATGGGATCGAACTGTGATTTCATGGTTGGTGAGTGATCTTGTTAATTATTTGGTTATAGTGAAGCATACTTGAGTATCTTGCATGATGCCTTGAAATATATGAAAGAGAGAATATTTATAAGGTGTGGGGTGGTGGTGCTGATGTTTTGCTGTCTGAGGGAAGTGGTTGCATAAATGAAGATGGGATTTACGCAGGAATAGAACCAAGAGTTCTTTACGATGCTG
Source organism: Octopus bimaculoides (assembly GCF_046866305.1). Taxonomy (NCBI): domain Eukaryota; kingdom Metazoa; phylum Mollusca; class Cephalopoda; order Octopoda; family Octopodidae; genus Octopus; species Octopus bimaculoides. The sequence goes on along the minus strand of NC_142938.1, from coordinate 31,904,928 downwards.
CTGTAGATGTCAGAACATGTTTTCTTGAAGAGATACATCGTATCTAGAATGGAATGGTATAAAGTATGTGGTATGTTCTAGGATATTTATAATAACATTCTAGAATATACAATAGCGAATGTATTCGTTGATATAACAACATGTCTGAAATATATGATACAGGGTGGAGGTTATATCCAATAATGATTATAACAACACGTCTAGAAACGAAGGAGATATGTAGAAGATACTGTAGTTCTTGCGAGATAAAAAAATGAATATCCACCTATAGACACACGCAGACACGAAGCATACGCACACATACGTACACATTTACCGCTTCTCTCTATATGTATACATAGATATAATGAAGGGCAGAGAGAAAAGGAGTAGGAGAAAAAGAAAGAGAAAAAGCTAGAGAAAAAGAAAGAGAAAAAGCTAGAGAAAAAGAAAGAGAAAGAAAGAGAGAGAGAGAGAGAGAGAGAGAGAGAGAGAGAGAGAGAGAGAGAACATCCTGACAATGCCTGACTTAGTTGAATTCTAATTAGCTACATAAAACAAAGATTACAGATCGCAATTTTGTGAGAGTGGAAGGGTGGATCAACTGATTAGCAGATAATCGGGTTGATAGAAGGGTATGATAAAATTGAACAAGATGAATAAACAAATAAAAGAAAAACAAAAATAAACAAAAAGCCCTGACAATGGGTTTAATTTGAAAAACATTTCGTCTGGAATTTCTTGTTGATATAACCATAGGAGATCGCCATCTTTGTCGACTGTAGGTGTGGAGTAAGTATTACTGGCTGAAGAGCGGGAAAAGATGAACTGAAAAGAAGCTATTTTGAAAAAAGAGAGAGCATCGTTGCTGGTTCCCAAGATGATGATGTTGTCGCCGATCATCATCATCGTCGTCATTGTCGTCTTCATCATCATCATCATCATCGTGGTTGTCATCGTTGTCATCATTATTGTTATATAGGCATGGTTGAGGGCCTTTACATTAGATTTTATAATTATGTATCAACTTTCAAATATCCAAACAAGCAGACATCTACAATATTAGCAGATCATGTATGGGTTTGGGAAGATTGTGAGACTGACTATAACAAAGATCCAAAAAGTGCAGCCTTTGTGTAGTAGAGATGAAGATTCTAACAAACTTAAAGCTCGCTAAGAACTGTCTCAATTCTGAAAATGAAATTTTTACAGACAAATCCTCACTGGACAATTGGAAAGTCCAGCCTTCAATCCATACGGAACCGCCTTACTGCGAAGGTCGACTTCTACTTTTCTCTTTATTTCCTCTTTTCTATTATTACACTTCATTTTTCTTTTCCTAGAACGGTCTAGTACTTCCTAGTTTCCAACGTACTTATGCACGTGACCATGAGCTGGAACATCACTACTGCCATAACTACTGCTGACTTTATAGATGCCCAAAATAATATCGATTTGTGGGCGTAAATACACGGACTGTACATATATAAACAATATCCAGTAATTTAACTCGACTATAATCCTTATATAATCTTGATCCAAGTTCCTTTGATATTATCTTAATGGAGGAGAATCAACTGATTTTCAGAATTGCAGTCTCTGGGGCACACATTTTGTCATGTAATAAGAATAATTTTATTCACCCTATCTCGGAATAAATTCCAATAAAACAAAAATCTAGCTTCTATGGTAATTAATGGTAATTAATATAACTTGTAATCTTGTAATCTATACAATGTTATATGTTATTGATACTTCAGTGTTAATGTTACGATATTACTCAATATCCTATGATAGAGCTAATTTATATATGCATATATCACTGTGCTACTATAACACTAAGACATTTGATATCATATAATGAAACAGTATATAGAATATAAGACTAAGACATATGAAATATAATGAAACATAATATATTGAATATAATATGTGTGTAAGCATGTGCGTTTTTGTGTGTGCATGCGTATGAGTGTGTGTGTATATGCATATGTGCGCGCGCTCATTTGGATTTATGAAGGGAGACAATTGTACTCAAAGCATCTATCTTGTACGGTTAGTTATTTAAATCTACCTCCGATTTACTGTGTAGAACGTATAACTCAGAGTAGTAGCAACAGAGTGAGACGTGTGTGTGTGTGTGTGTGCGTGGTGTGTGTGTATGTGTGTGTGTGTGCATGTGTGCGTGTGTATGCGTTTATGTGTGTGTGTGTGTGTGCATGTGTGCGTGTGTATGCGTTTGTGTGTGTGTGTGTGTGTGTGTGTGTGTGTGTGTGTGTGTGTGTGTGTGTGCGTGCGCGTGTTTAGAGGTGTATGTGCGGTCATGCTTTGACATCGGCTAGGTAGCTCGAGCAAACATTTTAATAAGATTCTCTTGTAAGTACTTAGAACCTCTTAACATTTCAAACCATTTTCTGCATGTTTACTCTGGTGTTTTGGAGCGAGTGGAGGGCTGGAGGAATGGAAGGTTAGACTTAGTGCGGAGGTGAAAGTGAAATATTTATGGTGTACGGAGCAGGGGTGTTTGACAAGAGAACAAAGCTGGGGTTGGGGGTTTGGAGAAGTGTAGACTATTCCAGAAGGTCGACGATTGTTGGTGTTAGACAAGAAAATTATTCATCAAGAATTCAGTATCCTTGCGTTGGAATTTGAATTTTCGTATTAAATGACAAAATGGTGGTGGTGCTGGGTATGATAATAGTGGGTATAATGGTAGTGGTAGTAGTGGTAATGGTGGTGGGTATGAGGGTGGTGATGGTGGTGGTGGAAGTGGTGCTGGTAGCGGTGGTGGTAATAGTGTTGGTGGTGAGAGCAGTGGTAGTGTTGGCGGTAGTGATGGTAGTAGCAGCGACGGTAGTGATAGTATCATGTTCTTGTAGTTGTTGCTTGTGGGAATGATGGTGGTGGTGACAGCGATGATGGTGCTAGTGATGATGGTATAGTGGTAGTAGTGTTGCTACTGACAACAGTGATGGTAACTGTGGTGTTGATAGTAGATTTTTTAGGCATATTTGGCTGTTATTTCTAGTACCACCATCCCAGTATCTGTGATGGTGGTACAAGCACAAATAATACCAGGGACCAGTCCTTGGGTAAACTCGATCAAGAGCTCAATAGATCAGCAAGACCTCTCACTAAAATGTAGAATATGCAAGGACTCCATTGTTTCGGAGTGTCCACAGTGAGTTCAAAAGGAATACAAAACTAGAAGAATATGATCTTGACCACTGGGTAGGTCCAGTGTAGAAAATATATTTATTACGTTCAGCAACAATTATCTCGAAAGTCCTCAATACAAAACAAAGAACAAATGTAAAGAGCCGAAAAAACATCTGTTCAGAAAAGACAAAATGCTGCACATCGCAGCTGTTATCAGCATTTCGCAACACTCTGCATCCCTTGCAGAGAGTCGTGACATGCCGTAAAGGTAGGCACTGAAGTCCATCTCGCCATTCGTCCCAAATAGTTGAGCGAAGAGCTGCTGAAAAACCTCATACATCGGCTCGGGCTCAAGTAGCAGGTGCCTATTTTCGTCCATCAAAGACCGAATTATGGCTTTGTTGCCACGTTGCGCCTCTGCCCCCGGGGCTCATCGAACGACTTTCGTCCTCTCGTTTTTTTATAACATCGAAGTATTGGTCCAGGGTCAATCTCGCCGCGAGCACGTAGGTTACGATACCTTTTCTGAGTGTCTCTTCTAAGTTTCTTTTATAACGTTGTTTCTGTATACGTCACCTTAGTGTTGTGCACTAATACAGTGTGATATATAGTACCACGGAACAGGGTAGACACCAACTGTTTCCACTTGATGTATTCCCAAATACTCTGCCAACAACTGTAACTAATCCAAAACAACTCTCAAAGAAGTTTAACAACTTCTCAACAATTTCCTGCGACTTCACGAACTCACGAACGACACCTTTCATCTTCCTGCAATTTCTTTTATGAGCCACACAGTACCTAACACAGAGGGGACAGCATCTTGACCGCTTGGTAGGAATGGAATGGAAAGGATGAATGAGATATATGATAAATGAAATGAACCCGTTCGGCCCCACCTCTGAGCGAATTCATTGAACCGTTAATACAATTTCTTTTTAAAACATTATTTGTTGCAGTTTAAAACATTATTTGTAACAGCTTAAAACATTATTTGTAACCGTTAACTTACATCTCCGAAGAATGCCTATGTTAAATTCCTTTAAAAGTTCAAGATAGCTTACTCATTCTGGTATTGTGCTGGTGCCCACTTTCTTGACCCACCACGCAATGTCCTCCTCATAATCCTTTACTTTTAAAAGATACTCGGCCACCGCACACTGAAAGTACTCGTGCAATCTCCTAACTTCTGTTATATTCACTTTTATCGCTCTGTCCCACGAGTCTATCTCATTATAATGTTTTTCATCTTGTCCGTTGTACAGTATAACATATTTTTTCTTATAGGGCAAGGGTGGGGAAGTTTGGGGCTCCTGTGTGCTTGTGCTTGTGTTTGTGTCAGGTAGGACATGGAGAGCGTTTGTGTCTGTAGGGGGAGGTTGGAGTAGAGTGGGTGTGGGTGGGAGTGAAGTGGGTGTGGGATGAGGGTCATCATTTACAAAGTGTGCTTTTTTCTTTCTCTTTCTTCTTTTTTACCAGCTGTTTCCCATCCGTTCTTTCCCTCGTTCACCTCCTCTTCCTCGGCGCTGGTACTGGTTTTCGTTGGTGGTGAAGTCGCTACACTCGGTGTGTCAAGCTTACAGAGACCGGAGTAGCATACTAGTTAAGCGGGCTTTGACAGGGTCAGTTCTCAACAACAAATGGTAGTTTGACCTGAAAAAGGCAATTAGAGTGGAATCCATTAGGCTCAGTAAGGCATTAGCGATAGAAATAGAATAGAAGGAAACTTAGAAACTGTTATAGCAAGAATCATCACACCTCCTGTGAGAATGGACTAGCCGAACTCGTATAAGTAGCAACGTATTTTGACAGAGAGTGAGAGATGAGAAATCGCAGGAAGATGAAAGGTGTCGTTCGTGAGTTCGTGGAGTCGCAGAAAATTGTTGAGAAGTTGTTATAGTTCGTTGAGAGCTGCTTTGGATTGGTTACAGTTGTTGGAAGAGTATTTGGGAATACATTAAGTGGAGACAGTCGGTGTCTACCCCGTTCTGTGGTACTATATATCACACTGTATTAGTGCAGGACACTCAGGTGACATATGCAGAAACCACGTTATAAAAGTGGCGACGAGTGATACTAAGCTTACGTTGGCCATTAACAATTTTTTATGATACAAAATATTCGTTGATTATAGAAGACCTATTAGTTGTCATTACAGTTTCAAAAGCAACAGCAACAGCAGCAACAGGAGTTGCACCAACAACTACAACAGCAACAACTACAACTGAATTAGTTGCTGGATCTAATGCTGCAATCGAGAAACACCACAAGACCGTTTTCGCCAGCAGCAGCAGCAGCAGCAGCAGCAGCAGCAACAACAACGACGACGACGACGACAACAACAACAACAACAACAACCACAATAACAATAATAATTTCTTTTATGAGTCACAAGAGCAGAGATTATGGTTACATCACAAGAACAGACAACAATTTGTGTGGGGATTTACATAAAGGATGAGAAGAAAGAAATGGATGAGACAGTAAGATGCGATAAGGGTTGTACATAGTATACAAAAAAGTGTAAAGACCCTTTCGGTCATGAATGACCATGGGATCGCACCTAGAAAGCTCCTCTCCGAGCTACAAGTCCGGTTGACGGAAGACCAGCAGTCACTCATGCCTACCAGCCTCCCCTCTCCACTCCACCAATGTTATCCAAGCCCGACGCTCTAACCACTGGGCCATGCTACTCAACGAAATTCCTTCAGATAATCCAGGAGTTGACATTAGATATTGATATGATGGAGGACTTTTCAATCTTAGTAGACTTCAGTCTAAACATCTAACACACATGCAACGCATCTCAGAACTTTATCATGCTGATGACAATGCTGCCCTCTGTCATTCAAAAGAACTTCAACAGTCTGTGAACAGCTTTGCTATGGCTTACCATCCCTTTGGCTTTACAGTAAACATCAAGAAAAGCAAGGTCCTTGCACAACTAGCCCAAAATACCATCTTACCAGATTTTGATGTTACCATCTCGTATACACCCCTCGAAAAAGTAGAGCGTTTTCCATATCTAAGCAGCCTTTTACCAAAAAAGTGCACCTCAGAAAAGGATGTGGAACACAGAATTGGAGCTGTACACGGGGAATTTGGAAAGGTAATCAAATGCGTCTTCAACAACACAGATCTTAACAGCGAAAATTATGGTATATAATGCTGTTGTCATCTCAGCCTTGCTATATGGCTGCGAAACCTGGACTCTATATCGTCATGACATCCAAAAATTAGAGCACTTTCACCAACAAAACTTCGTCCAATCTTGAGCATCAAATGGGAACAATATATAATCAACAACAAAGTCCTGGGAAAAGCCAACAGTTAAAGTATCGAATAGCTGATCATGAAACACCGTCTTCGATGGTCAGGACATGCAACAAAAATAGAAGACTCAAGGTTCCTACGCCAAGTCTTATTCTGTGAGCTCACTTCGGGAAGAATGCCACAAGATACAAGGACTAACTCAAAGCAACACTAAAAGCCACTGGAATTGAGTCTCAATCGTTTGAGACACAAGTCTGAAACCGTACTAAGTGACGACGTTCCATCACCAACGGAACCAAAAACTTCGAAGGTACCAGAAGAGAGAAGGAAGAAATCAAGCGACAGGAGAGAAACGTTCGACAGAATCAATCTCGTCCTCCACCAACATTGCCATGTAATCAATGCCATCGACTCTTCTATGCAAGAATTGATCTACAGTCACTAACAGTATCACAATAAAGGAAGCGTTCAGCAAAGAAAAAAGATAAATACTCGGATACGACGACGACGACGACGACGACGATGTGTATACAAAGTATATGATAACATGAATGATGCAGTCCTCCTTATACAGGAGAAACTCCAACCAGGGCCAACCAAGGAACCTCACAAATCCAGGATTACCCTGACCACCAAAAGTAAGAGCCGTCTCTCCTGCTCTCCAATCTACAGGCGCATACTTAGAGTAAGGCCATTCACTTTAACCATGTTTTCCACTTTCACCCATCTTTTCACAAATTCACTGGGAGGTAGCACCTCCTTCTCCATCTTTACTTTCCTTACCAAGTAGAACTTTAAAAAGTCGATGAGAGGTTGACCAAAGAGGAAGGTGTCTTCTCTTAATCCTTTTAATCTTGTCTGACAGCGTTTCCATACCTGTAGAGTTTATCTCGTACCGGCAGTGCTCCTTGGTAGCCCTGCCAAGCCAGGGACTTCTGGAAATTAACCATTGTGCACCAGGCCTGGAAGTTCTCTGAAATAGAGCAGCTAGTTTATCCTCGCCAACGCCTAGAACTTTCTTGAGAACGGCATCGCTCTTATACATCACATGATTTCTATATATTGCTACTGTAGAACTTCTACCGACCGTATTGCTAAACTGGTGGTGAGCAGTGAGTGCCTGATTACATTTCAGACACCAGGCGTCTAATTTGGGTCTTTTCTTGATCCAGGATTGCAGCTCCGTCAAAAAGATGAGCTTCGGAAAAGCATTCGTTTTCCTAAAGTATCAACAGCGACGGAAGAGACAGAACACGACTACAATATGATAATATAAAATAGCGAGGGGCGAAAGGGCTGACTTTGTCGATAGGGAGTATCGCTTTTTGTTACATAATTTTGAATAATCGCAGCAGAGAGTATCATTGTTTGTACGCCGTTTCGAATAGTTGTGACTGGAAGTATCGCTGTTACAGTAGTTTGAATACTCGCGTCAGTGAATATCGCTGTTTTGCTACACCACTACTCGCCGCTATTTTAGCAGCTAATGTAGACTTTTGATCTTTAACCCTAAACACGATCAGGTCGTCTTTCGCAAAGTGAACTGCAATTAATCTGTGAAAAATTATTCATAGGCGGCATCCGCACGAATAATAAGCAGTTAAGTCATCGTACTTAACAGTGAAAGTGGAGGGATATAACTAATTAATGAAACAGATATATATGGTCGTATTACTGTGCATTAATAAAATGTTGATTTAATTAAAATATTCTTTTCTACTCTAGGCACAAGGCCCGAAATTTTTGGGGAGGGGGCCCGTCGATTAGATCGACCTCAGAACGCAACTGGTACTTAATTTATCGACCCCGAAAGGATGAAAGACAAAGTCGACCTCGGCAGAATTTGAACTCAGAACGTAAAGACAGACGAAATACCTATTTCTTTACTGCCCACAAGGGGCTACACACAGAGGGGACAAACAAGAACAGACAAACGGATTAAGTCGATTATATCGACCCAGTGCGTAACTGGTACTTAATTTATCGACCCCCCGAAAGGATGAAAGGCAAAGTCGACCTCGGCGGAATTTGAACTCAGAATGCAGTGGCAGACGAAATACCGCTAAGCATTTCGCCCGGTGTACTAACGTTTCTTATTTCTTTATTGCCCACAAGGAGCTAAACATAGAGGGGACAAACAAGGACAGACAAAGGGATTAAGTCGATTCATCGACCCCAATGCGTAACTGCTACTTATTTAATCAACTCTGAAAGTATGAAAGGCAAAGTCGACCTCGGCGGAATTTGAACTCAGAACGTAACGGCAGACGTAAGCATTTCGCCCGGCATGCTAACGATTCTGTCAGCTCGCCGCCTTTTTAGATTAAAATATTAATCATTAATTTAATGCTTTCTTTCCCACACTTTATTAATCACATTAATTAAGTATCATAGCACTAAGTTGACAGTAAATAAACTGTTTGTTGTGGAATGATGCGCACGACATTTCGGAGAACATTAACGACGGAAACGTCGTTATAATAAAACTAATGAAACGAAATTGGTTGAAGAAAGGAAACGAAAGCCGGATCAGAAGATGACGTTCGTTGAATTTCTTGTCGAGGTTTACATTGTCCCTTTCTGTTTACGTCGTTCGAAGTTCGCTCGTCGCCCTATCTTTTGGCTAAACTAACAATCGTTTAGGAGATTGGCTAAAAAGGGTGTCGAAAGTTATGTAAACATGAACGGCTGTAAAAGAACCCTGAGTAAATACAACAGACCTCAAGTGGACCAATACTCGGCTGCTATTACTTTACATAAACAATGTCACTGTTGCCTCTTTTCTTCACCCTCCTCCACTCTCACTTTTCCTTTTTTCCTTATTTTCTTTCTTTTTCTTCATTTCTTTTTCTTTCGTGTAGAAAAATTGTTACACAAACATTTTGTTATGCAGACCGCCTTGCTTATATACAATGAAGTGCTTTAAGGAATCAAGCCGAGGGATGGGGTGGGTGTACGATGGGTAGCAGTGCTGGGTGGTATGGTATTGATGGAAATGAAGGAACAGTAATAGGAGGTGAGGATGAAGAGGGATCGGCGGGTTACTGGGCTGTCAGGTGGTAAAGTAGGTGGTGATGGTGTGTGTGTGTGTGTGTGTGTGTAAAATTAATCTTTTGTACAGTTTATGCGTGAATCCACCAATTACGCATGTTGGAGATATGTATAGGTTCGAGGTGTATATTCACATGCACACACGTCTATACACCTCAAATTCACACACACACGCGCACACACACACACACACACACACACACACACAAACAAACAAACAAACACACACATCTGTTAACATACGTACATACACTATACAAACATGCAATTATATGTATATACAAACACACACACATACATAATATATACATACATATTTTAGAGTGCATCTGTTTATAATTACAAATATGTTTATTGTTTGTCTCTACTTTCTCGCATTCTCTCCTTATGTGTGTGTGTGTGTGTGTGTGTATATGTGAATGCGTGTGTGCTTACATATACATACACACACACATATATATATATATATATATATATATATATATATATATATATGTGTGTGTGTGTGTGTGTGTGTGTGTGTGTGTATGTATGTATATATGAACATGTTATCAGTTTAAATATGCTTGAGACACATTCAAATTCGTAAGAAAGTCAGTCACCGTATTTTGTCATGGAGACAAATTCTCGATGTTGACCCGCTATTTATTTTTACTTTCTTTTACTTGTTTCAGTCATTTGATTGCGGCCATGCTAGAGCATCACCTTTCGTCGAGCAAATCGCCCCCAGGACTTATTCTATGTAAGCCTAGTACTTATTCGAACGGTCTCGAATACTTACAGATATACGCATTTTCTTTCGGTTAGATATTATCATATATATATATATCCTATGTCAACATATCCAATAATGGATATTAGCGTCAAAACTATCATTTAAATTTTTGATATATAACCAAGGAGATCGATCCATAAGGAGTCTACTATAGACCTTTGGGGAGATCTCTCTTGCTATTTTGGTAGCGATTACATGTTTATCTCATCAACACATTGTGGCGATATCATCATATGAACATATATATATATATATATATATATATATATATATATATATAAGATAAACTTACTTGGAATGGATGCGTGGCGTTCAATCATATAATAATATAAATAATATATATATGAGGACGTCACAAAAAGTAAACAACATGAAATACGAAGACAAACTTCCGTATGCGAGCAACGAGAGAAGCAAATGGAAAACAAGACAAGTAACATAAAGAACGACCATTCATCAGTTGTTGGCTGTCCAACTACTCTTCATTTTGAACAATTAACGACAATATGAAGCTTCGAAAGGCAGTTGCTCCCGCAAACCAAGATAAAATTTGGGATTTGCGGAGGGTCAAAGTTGGTAACAAAACAGGACAGTGGAGACATACAACAAACCACACGATTTTGGTTCGTGAGAGCAACTGCCCTTCGAAGCCTCACATTGTCGAAATGAGGAGTAGATGGACAGCCGACAACTGATGAAGGGTCGTTCTTTACGTTACTTGTCTTGTTTTCCATTTGTTTCTCTCTTTGTTCGCATACCCAACTTTGTCTTCGTATTTCATGTTCATCTTTTGTGACGTCTTGTACCTATATATGCACATATATATATATATATATATATATATATATATATAGTTAAAATAAAACAATAACAAAAAAACAAAAAAACAACAAAGTGAGGACGTGATATGGATAGTATTATTGGACGCTCAGGAAAGGAAAGAGAGAGTGTATGACGTTTCGGGCGTAGCCCTTCGTCCGAAAGATGGAAAGTTCGGAGAATGGAAGAACGGAGAAAGAGGAAAATGGTACCGATGCCCACGAGGTTACATTATACACATATATGTATGTATGTATGTATTTATGTATGTATGTATTTATGTATGTATGTATAAACGCACATATACATATTTAATTTATATTATATATATATTTGTATATATATATATATAGGAGAATATACAAAAAATAACAACAGACGAGGACAGGTGGTGTAAATAACAAAAGTATATATTAGTATGACGCTCGGGAATACGGAAAGTCTTTGACGTTTCGAGCTACGCTCTTCAACAGAAAGAATACGGAGACAAGGAGAAAAACACGGAGAAAAAAAATTGAATAGTGTTCAGTCAACGGTCAATCATAATAATGGCCGATCATAACAATGACTGACCGGAAGTTAGAAATTCTTATTTCAGGAGAGCTAAGAAAGGGGGAGATAACAAACGGTGATCGGGAACGAGGGGCTGTGTGTGGGAGGTAGACTGCTGGTGATCTTGACGTATGTAGTGTGAAAATGGGGGAAGGGAGAAAGGAAGAAAGTAGTTGGTCAGTTGTAGTGTGTGCGTGGTGTGATGCGAGGGTATTGGTGTGGTGTGCGTGGTGTGATGCAAGGGTATTGGTGTGGTGTGATGTGAGGGTGTTGGGAGGTGGGGAAGGCATGGGTGGAGTGTGGGGTAGAGGTAGGGGTATGTGGGTAGGGTGGGGTATGTGGGTAGGGGTGGGTGGTGGGTGTAAGGAATTGGATGGGGTGGAGTGGGAAGGTAGAGTAGGAGTGTGTTGGGGTGTGGTGGGATGAGCTTATGAGGGGGTGTTGACGAGGAGGGAGAAGGGGAAGGTGGATGTAAGAGAGGGGGGAGATGGGTATGGGAGGGGAGAGGAAGAGAGGAGAGAGGGTGGGTATAAGAGAGGGAAGGGGGATTGAGAGAGGGGGAAGGTGGGTATGGGGGGAGAAAGAGGGGAAGGTGGGTATGGGGGGAGAAAGAGAGGAAGAGAAAGAGAGGAAGAGAAAGAGAGGAAGAGAAAGAGAGTGAGAGAGAGGGAAGAGGGGTATGGGGGGGAAGAAGAAAGGAAGAGAAAGAGAGTGAGAGAGAGGGGAAGAGAGTGAGAGAGTAAGGGTGAGAGAGTAAGAGAGTAAGAGTGTAGAGAGTAGGAGAGTAAGAGTGTAGAGAGTAAGAGTGAGAGAGGGGGGAGTACGGGGGAGGGGGGAGTACGAGAGAAGAGAGTGAGAGAGAGTAAGAGAGAGGAGAGAAAGAGTAGGGGTGAAGAGAAGTGGGAGTGGAGAGAAGTATGAAGAGAGGTACAAAGAAGTAGGAGTCGGAGCAGGAGGTGGGGGAGGGGAGAGATGGGTGGTAGGAGGGAGGGTGGGGGAGAGAGACAGGAGGAGGGGGTTAGATGAAGAGTGGAGGGGAGTTGAGCCCATGTGGCGCAAAGGAGCGAAGATAGAAGATTAATCTCTGTTCACGGCGCAAACGGGAGTCCGGATGGCCCCTGTGCATGGACAATCCAAACACAGACAGGTGTTGCCGCAAGGAGTGGCCGGCAGAACGGAAGTGGCGTGACACCGGGGTGTCATTGCCGACGTTGATATCTCGGAGGTGTTCCGCGAATCGGTCGGCCAGGCGCCGCCCCGTTTGTCCGATGTACAGGGATTGGCAGAGAGAGCAGGAGAGGCAATATATGATGTTGGTAGACGTGCAGGTGAAGGAGTCGGTGATGCGATAGGGTCGGTGATGGGTGCTGGTGAGGAGGGTGGTGTTGGAGAGGTAAGGGCAAGTGCGGCAGCGTGGACGGGAGCAGGGGAAAGAGCCAGGTTGGGAGGTTGGGTTGGGGAAGAAGCTGTGGACCAAGAGGTCCCGTAGGTTGTGGGCTCGTTTGAAGGAGGGGAGGGGTCGATTAGGGAAGATGTGGGAGGTGGAGGGGTCGGACTGGAGGCGCCGAAAAGCTCGGAGAATGGAGCGTTGGAGGGGTAGGGTGGTGGGATGGTAGGTGAGGGGAAAAGGGAGGCGGGAAACGGCAGGGCGGGTTCGGGGGGAGAGAGCAGATGCACGGTCCACAGAACGTGCTCTGGCAAGGGCGGTGTGGATGGTGGTGGGTGGATATCCACGCAGGCTAAAGTGGTGAGCCATGAGTTGAGACTGAGTCTCAAAGTCATGGCTGTCGCTACAAAGTCTGCGTAGACGGAGGAATTGGGAATAGGGGATGGAAAGTTTTGTGTGTCTAGGGTGGGAGGAGGAGAAGTTGAGATAGGAGTGTGAGTCTGTGTGTTTGTAGTGGATGGAGGTGCTAAGGGCGGAGTGGAGGATGCTGACCGAAATGTCGAGAACGGGGACAGAGGTGTCAGAGACAGTACAGGAGAAGTGGAGGGCAGGATGGAAAGATTGAACGAAAGAGAGGAACGAGTCAAGATGTTCGCGGGAGAGAGAGGTGGCACCGATACAGTCGTCGATATACCGACCGTATAGTTCGGGAGTGGGACCAGTGAAACTGGAGAATATTTGGGCCTCAACATAACCAACGAAGAGGTTCGCGTAGTTGGGGCCCATTCTCGTCCCCATGGCCACTCCCGAGGTTTGCTGGTAGATATCTCCCGCGAACGAGAAGCAGTTGAGAGATAGGACAAGTTCGGCCAGACGAATGAGTGTGGAGGTGTCGGGTTGTGGGTTGGGGCGTTGGTCTATATATATATATATATATATATATATATATATATATATATATATATATATGATATATACATGCATACATACATAAATATATATTCAAGTAATGTTGTACTATAACATTGTAAGCATATTCCTTGCCTGCTTTCCTTGTGCTGTTAGAATGGGCGAGATTTGTCTCCTGACAGACCGTTCCACGGTGCGTTGACCGCTCCTTAGAGGAAAATTAACCCCAATATCCTTCCCAATTGCTGACCTAGCTTATCTAGCTGTTATATATGAAGCTTTTAGGATTTATGCTTTTACTATGCTGAATAACTTAAATCACATATTTGTTCTTTAGGCAACTCGTCATTAATCAAAAGAGTGAAAGCGCATGCAAAGAATGCTTTTATATGCTTATAGTTTATTGTTGCAGCCTCAACTTTGCAATATTTATATGGATTTCATAATTTTGCTACACGCAGTGTTGCGCACGCATTACACACACACATGCGCTCGCGCGCGCACACATACACACACACACAGAGGCGCAAACGTGGCTGTGTGGTAAGAAGCTTGCTTCCTAAGTACATGGTTCTGGGTTCAGTGACACTGCGTGGCACCTTGGGCAAGTGTCTTCTACAATAGCCTCAGGCCTGAGATTGGATTTGATAGATGGAAACTAAAAGAAGCCCGTCGTATATATATCTATGTATCTATGTGTGTCTGTCTTTGTGATTGTGTTTGTCCTCCATATTACCGCCTGACAACCAGTGTTGGTATGTTTACGTCTCAGAAATTTAGCGGTTCGGCAAAAGCGATCGATAGAATAAGTACTAGGCTTAGAAAATAAATTCTGGTGTCGATTTGTTCGACTAAAAACCTTCAAGGCGGTGCTCCAACATGACCGCACTCAAATGACTGAAACAAGTAAAAGAATTAAAGAATAAAAGATACACACAAACACACACACACTCGCGCACACACATACAGACACACATACACACACTTAATGATAATTTATAAACTTTCGAGAGGACTTTTTTTGTGGGAACTGGATCTCGATTCACATAAATGCTATAAATAATAGTATGTGAATATTGGTTTAAAAAACCTTTTGGATAGAAAATGTCGAGGGTAGCCATATCTAAAACATCCAGTTCCAAGCAAAGAATCTCTCTCCTTCCTTTCTCTCGCTGTCTTCCACCCTTCTCTCTCTCTCTCTCTCTCTCTCTCTCACACACTACGCACATTAATACATACATGAGTGAGTGTGTGTGTGTGTTTGTACATATTTGCAAGTGTGCTATTGTGGTTAAGGCGTTCTCTTCATAGCCAAATGAGTTCTGGTTCAAACCTATTGCGTAGCATCCTAGAGAAGTGTTTTAGAACTGCAACGCTGTAATTGTTAAATTCTAGCACGAGAATCTGTATATGCATGAGGTGCCTCGTGCAAAGAAGGTTGCATAGACACCAGAACCACTCCACATCCTGAACATAAAGTAAGGTAGCCTGGAAATTTTGATAAAAATGAATTTGGGAACTTGATTGTTTCAAGGGAACAATTAGGATTTAATAAACAGAGATGAGAAAAACGTTAATAATAAAGATTAAATTCGACACAGCCATCTTTTCAATGCAACATGCTGAGAGGCATTTAGAATTTTTTGTTGGATTTTTTAAAAAGCCTGGTGCTTATCCTATCGTTCTCTTTTGTCGAATTACTAGTTTACGGAGACGTAGAAAAACCAACACCGGTTGTCGAGCGGTAGCTGAAAACACACACGCGCGCGCGCGTACACGACAGGATTCTTTCAGTTTCTGTCTACTAAATACAGTCACACGGCTTTGGTCGGCACGATGCTATAGTAGAAGATATTCGCTCAAGATGCCGCTCAGTTGGGAGTGAACTCAGAACCACGTGGTTGGAAAGCAAGCTTCTTATCACACAGCCACACCTTTGCACCTATATATAGTTGTTTAGCGTTTCGGTTATGTTTAGTCTTTTTGCTTTGTTTTTGTTTTGTGAAGCTGTTTTGGGAAAGGTCAACGAAACCGAATATGACTTGATCCTATAGAATTTTGTTGGTTTTAGCTGTTTACGATTGCTATACTTGGAGCGACACGGGTCAGGTTTCGAACTGTAATATGATGTTATTGTAAATCCTTTTGTAATGGTAAAAGGTCACAGTATTAGGTTAGCCTGATAGAAATGGTAAGAGAGCTGCAGTTTCTATATCTTAGTTCAATTGTCTCTGCTTTCTGAGATCAAATTCTTTCAACATTGAAATTCTTAAAAGATTAACAATCTATGATCGACATCGATCAAAGAAGTGGACACACTGTTAAATCAATCAATTTTCGATTTCCTATTGAAACAAGTGAAACAGTAATGGCCATTAAGACTTATAATCTCCTTCTCTTCACACACACGCACACACACACACACACACACACACACACACACACACACACACACACACACACACACAAACACACACACAGAGTGATCGAATAACGATTTTCGTTCGAGGTCGTCCCTCATCAACCGGATCGATTGATCAAAACCGTGACCATATCGTCTTATATTCAGATACAGTGTACCTGGGACTACATTAGCAACTTCTTTAATATGATAAGTTGAAATTTAAAGGAGATTTAACTGTTATCTCCAGCGGATGAGTGACAATATTAAGTTTTAGAGAGGTGGCGAAAGGCGAGCTAATAGATATTAAGGCAACAAACCAAAAAGATGATCGTATGTTTCATCTTCTCACTGCAGTCTGTAAACAAAACCCCGCGATAAATATTTCTCATCGGTTCAATCGTTCTAGTTCGAAGTATGAATTATATGATTGAATGTTACTGCAGTAAGCATCGACACTATTGTAAACAATTAATTAAGATTGTAAATTAGTAAACTTTTATTTTGCTTTACAACTTTGAGTTCAATTTTTTCTGTTGAAAAAATAGCATCTTGAGATTCTATTCTCTAATGCGACACTTTTCATTCATCAAACTGAGATTTGGTAAACACGTGCAAGGACTTTTAATAATACAGAAACATGTCTGGATTCTCATTGTATTTACTCACCCGCTCCTTATATTTATCACTCATCAGACTCCCCCTTTGTATTTACCAAACCTCACTCTCTCACACCACCTTGTATATCTCATTCTTCCTAAAAATTGTCCTGAATGCTGATAATATTTCCGTTCATTACTGGTGTAATGTTAATTAGTTACGCATTCTTTTTGGTTTACTACATTTAGTTAGCCTGGGACTTAATTATTTCTTCTACATTTACAAGGCAATCTGGGAAATTTGCCATACCATTGTATCCGAGATTGTGATTGTGTAAACCGAGTGTAGTCCTCTTATAGTAAAAGTTACTATTAACCATTCGATAAAAAGCGATTAATAAAACTAATACCGGTTTGAAATACCTCCTGGGATCGGTGTGGTTGACTAAAGCTTTTGGCAGCAGATCACTGAGTGAGACTAGTAAAAGAATAAGAGCACGCGCGCACACACACACACACACACACACACACACACACACGCACGCGTACATGTTTGTGGAGGTGATTTTGTTGGACATCCGACGAAAAATCTATTTTCTATTTCTTTTTACGCTATGTTCCATGTTTGTCTCCGTCTTAAGTCAAAAAACATTCTTTTATTATCGTCTTCTCGATTTTCACTCGTAAGACTTTTTTTTTTATAACGTCCTGTGTGTTTTTAGTCGCAAGACTTATTTTTGCTTTGTTTTATGTGAATCCATGGACTTTCCAGATGAAGGATATCAACTTCTTTTCCGAGCACCGAAATCCAAAGGATTCTGATACGAAAGTCTGCTGATGAAATGGGTTTATCTGTGTCTGTATTTTGTTCTTCTCGTTGTATACATCTTTTACAGTTATTTAACCACTTATCCAAACTCTTCTTCCCTCGAAACCCTTTATTCCTTTTAAAAATTACTCTAGTCTATATCAAAACTTTTATTCCTTCTCCCCGCTCACTATATGTGTATGTTTACTATTTCTACAGCGCTGTACGCTGTGTATCACCCCACTATATGTAAAGAAACCTTATCTTTCCACACACCCTTTTGAGAAACCATCAAAATTTCGACGTAATCAGGCAAGGGTGATTGCCTTAGCAACTCTAATATTAATGGTTATTGTGAAAGTATGAAATGGTTTTGAAAGTCGATAATAAACATGTAGATTTAAAGTTATTAATGATTAAGTTAAGACTTAACGATAATTACATATGTTGCACTTAGGTAAGACAAACGTGCGAGCATATGAAAGCAATTTTGCGCATGTGCATACGTATGTGTATATAGTACATATGTTTGCATGTGTCCTATGTCGTGTTGCAGAACAGACTCTCTTATACACGTGCTCAGGCTTTCACAGGCGAACACACACACACACACACACACACTCACACACACACACACACACACACACACACACACACACACACACACACACGCACATTAACTGGTGTCGCTCAGGTAAACGTTATTATGGGAATCTGATAATAATATAATTACTGTCACTCGTCATGTGACAAGTAACACTTTTGCCATTATGAGTAATACTAAGATTATAGTATAAATACAGTAATTATAATATAACCTTTATAAAGTTGTTTGGTGTTTATACAAAATGATGAAATGTATACTAATTTTCAAAAGAAATGCATTTAAAACAATTTTCTTATCTGTATAACTCTTATCATAACTACTCTGATATTCCTCCTCCTCGTCCTCCTCGTCCTCCTCCTCCTCTTCCCCTCCTCCACCTCCTCCTCGTCGTCCTCCTCCTCGTCGTCCTCCTCCTCGTCGTCCTCCTCCTCGTCGTCCTCCTCCTCGTCGTCCTCCTCCTCGTCGTCCTCCTCCTCGTCGTCCTCCTCTTCCCCATCCTCCTCCCCTCGTCCTCCCCCTCGTCCTCCCCGTCCTCCCCCTCTTCCCCTTCTTCCCCATCCTCCTCCTCCTCCACCACCTCCTCGTCCTCCTCCTCGTCCTCCTCCTCGTCCTCCTCCTCGTCCTCCTCCTCGTCCTCCTCCTCGTCCTCCTCCTCGTCCTCCTCCTCGTCCTCCTCCTCGTCCTCCTCCTCGTCCTCCTCCTCGTCCTCCTCCTCGTCCTCCTCCTCGTCCTCCTCCTCGTCCTCCTCCTCGTCCTCCTCGTCCTCCTCGTCCTCCTCCTCGTCCTCCTCCTCGTCCTCCTCCTCGTCCTCCTCCTCGTCCTCCTCCTCGTCCTCCTCCTCGTCCTCCTCCTCGTCGTCCTCCTCCTCCTCGTCCTCGTCCACGTCCTCCACCTCTTCTTTCACTTGCTCTTCCACTCCCCTCCCCCGCTTCCTCCTCTCCTTCCCCTCCACCTCTCCTTCCCTCCTCATCTCCTTCCCTTCCTCGTCTTTTCCCTTCCCCTCTCCTTCTTTGCTATTTACTTTATCAACTATGGACAGAATCTAAAGAGCTATAACTAAATCTTATAAAAGACACACTGGCCGACGCTCTGCCGATTTTAACAATAACATATTGAAACTGTAAGTCTTTACCAATGATCGCAAGGTTTTTGTTTACATTCTCCAACATAAACGGGAATTGTTATTAATTAAGATATTTTTGCGTGCATCGTTCAGTAAATCACTTTTTAATTAAATTATGAAATAGTTTCATTGTGTTCTAAACGTGTGTTGGTATGGGAAATAAATTTAGCTGCTTTAGCCCATATGGTAACAAAGTACGATAATAATAATTTTTAAAAATTGAAGGAGAAAATTTATAATAATTAAATCAGATGGAAAATATGAAAGAACCATAATATAATATCTGCACCGAAAAGGAATAGAAATAGTTTCACCATTTACTACAATGGAAGAATCAATTTGTGACGCCTAAAAGTTTCCATACGCAGCCGCAATTTCCATTGTATTGAGGCGATTTCATTTACCTGCAATGTTATAATCGCCGATGTTAATGTGTATTTGTATAAAGGGTTCAGGAAGTGAGCAGTGAAAAGAGGACTTTATACACACTCATGCACACATTCATATAGACACACTCGCACACGCACGCACGCACACACACACACACACACACACACACACACACATAAATATATGTAGATACAATGTGTATATGCATACAAACGAAATACATGTGTGTGCGTGTATATATCTTTTTCTCACCTGTGTGTGTGTGTGATGTGTGAGCATATGTTTTATATATATATGTAAATATGCATGTGTGTATATATATCATTGTTTGAGATCGATACATCTTTCAGCGATTACCAACACTTTGGTGGTTCATGGGGGCATACCGATATATACCTGCCAGCTCTCTCGATAATAAATAGCCACCTTCCACTTTTTCATAGTAAATCTACAATACTCGCCAACCACATACATCATCTCAAAAATACAAATATACTCTATACTCTATCATGGTCCATACTGGATTCAGGGCTTCCCTACCGAGGTCAATGCTCAACCTGCAAGCTTTGCCTGAAGGAGGCGCTTCACATATTAAACCACAACTTTCCAACACCGCTAAATAAACATAATGAGGCACTAAGCACATGCAACCACCGCTTTTTGAACCTTTACGATTTGACGGGCAACATTTTTTTATGTAGTGTTTTTGGTACCGAAACACTTTCAAACTTCGTATACTTGTATATTTTGTTGTATAGAACAGATAAAAAAATTTGTATTCGAAGTTCTTTCACGTTAAAAATTGTCTTATTTCGATAATTTCAACTAATCACTGACGTCTATTCAGTTGAATACAGTTTGTGCTGTGGTATTAATCCCCGTTAGTTCTGACATTTCCGATCAACTAGACTGTTCGTAAACAAAGGGGAAAAAGCCATCAAAATACTTGAATTATTAATGCACCTCCACCAAGTGCTTCATTTCCTAGAAATAGCAGCCAAATCTTCTTCAAATCAAACTCTAGTTTAGGGTTAGGGTTTGGGTTTTAGAGTTAGGGTTAGGGTTGGGGTTAGGGTTAGGGTTAGGGTGATGAGTGAGGTTATGGCAAAAATATACACACAGATACGCACAGCGTAATTTATTATATAAACAATATATGCGTATAAATTACGATTAAACCGGATGAAATATGTCACAGGGAATAACACACTTAACACCGGCTGTTTACAAAAGAGCACTGACTATATTCAGCTGAATAGACGTCAGTGATTGGTTGAAATTACAGAAATACGACAACTTTAACATGAAATAACTTGCGATGTACAATTTTTTGTTAAGAAGGCTAAGAGAAAAAGTTGTTTTGTATGACACATTCTACCAGTGTCCCAAGTTTGAAAGTGTTTCGTTAAGAAAACAAGTGTTGGCCGTCAAATCACAGAGATCCCGCTTTTTTTTCACACATTTAAATTCTACCACAAATCCAAATAAATCTACATTCTAACTCCTAATCCCTAATTCCTCTTTCATACTCAAATATCACAATCATTTAATTATATTTGTATGTATATGCGTGCGTACGTATGTGCGTGTGTGTGTGTGTGTGTATGTGTGTGTGTATGTGTGTGTGTATGTGTGTGTGTTTCTATGTATGTATGCCAGGTATATAGACCTGCGTGTGCAGGGGTGATAATACATACAGATACACATATATATGGGTGTACGTATGTACATATACATATGAGTGCGTGTTGTATGTGTAGGCGTTGATGTGTATAAATATCTATATACATGTTTAATATATGCATGTGTATACATCTTCACATATATATATTCTTCTACTACTAAGCACTGACCTGTCCTCTAACCAACCTAACCTATATTCCCAAATTCTTCATTCCACCATTTTACTACTCCTACACCCTCTCTCTGCCCTTCACTACATACCTAACACTCCTTTACTCTTTACCCTCTCATATCTTTACACTCTAATACCTTTCTCTCTCTATCAACCTCGCCCCTCATTCCTTCTATCTGACACTCCTTTACTCTTTTCCCTATCATCTTTTTATATTCTCATATCTTTCTCTCTCTATCACCCTCACCTCTCCATTCGTCCTATCAATTTATCTTGACTGACCACTAACTATCCCTCTCTTCATTTCTTTATTATCTCTCTCCTAGCTTTCCTTTTTTTCTTTCTTCTTTCTTTGTTTTCTTTTTTGTTTTCTTTTTCCTCTCTTCTTTTTTCCTCTGACCTTACAAATACATTCCCTTTTCCCTCTGACCTTACAAATACATCCCCAACTTTTAAGTCACTTTAAAAAAACCCTCGATTCAATAATGTTTACAAACTCTATGTTTGAAATGACCAATTTTAAATACTATTGGAACTTACAAGGTACAGGAATCTTATATATATATACCGTTCTGCCTAAATAATGGAACTACAGATACGATATCCTTGCATATCTCACGTCTATTTTCATTCCTCCACTTCACTCTCTATTTCATATCTTATCTGGAATAACTATTGCTTAACCATGTTCTCACACCGTCTCCGATGAAGGGATATATAATATATCCCGGAAACAGTTGTAAGACCTTCTATTTATAAATGTTCTGAAATCTTTCACAGTCTTGGATTTCTATCGCATTCTGTTAACTTTTTTTTATATATACACATGCTGATATATGACCTACGTTGGACTCCTCATTCCCATAATCACTGAACTTGGAGCTTAACTATAGTCTGTCCATAGCGCTTACTCAGCATTACCCCTCTCTCTCTCTCTCTCTCTCTCTCTCTCTCTCTATATATATATATATATATATATATATATATATATATATATATATATATATATATATATCCATATATGTATATGTAGTTAACTGGACGGATCAATGTTGATCGATTTGCATGGTGTTGAACCATTTTGTAAACGTAACATATCAGCTGTTGTCATTTGAACGTCGGATACAAGTCTTGCCATATTTGTTCCAGCTGTCTGGATTCTGAGTTCAAATTCCATGTCAATGATATAAAGTATTGTTGAAATCACTTTAATCGACCAATCTCTCTCCAAAGTTTCTGGCCTTGTGCCCTTGTGCCTTTGTAAAACATTAATATTAACCCTGCAGAGTCACCGAAAACTGTGGGGCTGTAATTGAGTTTGGTTTGGCGAAGATTTTGGAATTCAGAAGAATGCGGATCAGTGGGGTGGGGGGTGGGGTAAAAAAATCTAAAAAAAAAAACTAATATAATATGACATCTCATGGGACCAGTATCCAAGCAAGGTACCTGTTCTTCCTAAATATTTGAAGGGCAATTCTGGGGTTTAACCTCTTTTAATAAACTATTCTCGCTGGTTGTTTGATGAAACAACTTTTGGTGCAACAGTTTTCGAGCAATAGTGTTGATACGACGATTTTTGTACAACTTTAATGCAACAATAAGATGTAATTTGAGGAAGATTTGGGTGTTATTTTTAACAGACCAAGCGACTACATAAAGGTCCCCGCCTTCACTTGGTTGTTCCGGATTAACAATGTTCAATTGGCGACGATCAGAGCTATTAAGCGACTACGACGATCAAAAGAATGAATGAAGTTATGACATACAGTAACAGTGATGGAATAAGATCCAGGTCACTTATTGTGTAAGAAATATGAAATAATCCTTAGATCCAGGTCATAAGAAGCTAATGTAATATTTTACTGAGCTGTGACCTGTGATTCTTTATGGCTGTCAAAGAAACCCAAGGAACCCAGGTATTACGATACCATTCTACAGTAGAGTCGAGGAAATTACATTTGAATTACAGTACCACCGGAGGCGTATTCGTAGGGTCGTTAGGTTGACAGAAAGAATACTTCACGGTATTTGTTCTAGTTATTTGCTTCCTGAGTTCAAATTCTGTTGTCGCCAGCATGGACAAGTAGACTTAATCCGTTGCTCGCTTTTACACCACCCACTGGGTATCTTTATCAAATTGTAAGTATTCAGGCCATGTCTCCAGCTTAAAACTACTTTCCCCTCTCCTCCATAGAGTCTCGGAGTTTCTATAAAGTGTCTCGAGCACTGCTGTCCCGCTTAACTCTAAAATAAAAAAAGAGGTTTTTAGATCGTAAAGTAACGTATTAATGGTTTAATAAAGAAGCCATTACAGCCAATAAGGGCTGACCTTCGTAGGCTCTCTCAAACTGTTGTGATTCATGCGTTTAACATTCATTTTTAACATCAGTACGTTAACCTACAGGAAAAATAAAAAGAAAATTCCAGTGAGTTTGAGAAGAAGGAATCGGGTTGGTGCAGTACTAGGAGCATGAGGAGAAGAGAAGAGACAGAAGTTTAGGGTAGACTTTACCATCTTAACTGTGTTTGACGTGAGAAGTGAAGGCCATTGACTAGAGAGATAATATCTCCTTCATGCCCAGTCAGGGATCTAGTTTCGATTTACACTTGAAAGTATTCACATGTCACATATATCGAGGGATAAGTGTCCAAAAGAAAGGTACAGGTACGAGTACCACAACAATGAGATAATTTATCTCTTTTGATACATCTGATGATCTTCAGTTGATCTTATTGAAACGTTGGTTCACTATTGATAGCTTCGTGAGTGCAAAACCAAAGAAAACCGCACCTGTTGCTTTAGAAATTCTTTCCCTGCCGTCGTTTAAGAAGAATATCAACAGCATGAGTTCCACTAGTCTCAGAGGACTCGCAAAGGCCATGGGAACAAACTCTTCCTACAGACTAAACCAAAAAAACCCCCATAAATAAATAAAAGAGAAGGGAAAGAAAAAACCCATCTTGTGGATAAGAACATGGCGGAAAACTAGTGTCATAAATATATGCCTTGGTGAAAAACTTGTAAACACACAAACATAAATAATAAAATATTTTTTACACTGCTGTTTTATCTCTGTACTCGACACCAAATAATAAAAGAACTTTTAACAATAAGAGAAGTATGTATGGAATTTCCTTAGATTAAAATGGCTTCGTTTGTGAGTAGGAGTGAGGTGTGGTTCTTGAAATAAATATCTGGTGTGGTTATTAATTGAATACTTATAAATGATTTTTATGGTAAATATTACGAGTTGGAGTAGGGGGATTGATTTTATTAAGTTAGTGGAACTAAGTTCAGGACATGAAATGGTTGACTGGTAGCATGTATTGTTACAGTTAGGTGCTGTGTTATAGATTGTGGGGAGTAAAGCAATGGGTTTATGAAGGAAAATTAGAAAAAAATAATAAATAAATAAATAAATCAGTTTAGCGCATGCGAGAAAAAAGTGGAGAACGAAATAGTAAGAAAGAATGAGGAAGAAAAAGAAGGAAGGGGAAGAAAACTAAATTATTTTCGTAGGAAATGAATAACCATAGGGGAGGGGATGGAGATGGCCATTAATCTAATGCTGGAATGAATATGTTGTATTGTGTTGTGTGTGTGTGTGTGTGTGTGTGTGTGTGCGCGCACGTGTGTGAGTGTGTATGTATTTATGTATGTATATGCGTGTGTATGTGAGTGTGTGTGTGTGTGTGTGTGTGTGTGTGTGTGTGTGTGTGTGTGTGTGTGTGTGTGTTTGGTAAAGATACAAGAAATATATTTATTATAAAAATATTCATTACAGCTATAAACCTTTTAAGAAATCGACTTATTGAATAAAAGGCGTATATACATACACATACATACATACATACATGCACACATACATATGCGCATACATGCATACATATATGTGTGAGTATACACACACACACGCACACGTGCGTACACACACACACATACATTCCACTTAAGTATTGTGAGACTGATAACCTGGTATAGAACTCAATATGCATGTTACAGAACGAAGGGTTAGTTGAGTACACAGTCGAGTAATAAGAAAATGAGATGACAAAGGAATAAACAATTATCTTATGAACTTCATTAACTCACAGCTGTTTTCGCTATAAGATACAGTGGACTGATACTTGAGTGCTCGAGTGACGCCTTATAGCTCCATCGGAGCCTCGAAAAAACGGAAAAAGAAAGGAAATCATTGCAATGACTTCGCTTTGATATTTTCGAACAATCTTTATATCGTTTCTGTTTCTTGGCCTCTAATGTTATCTAATATTCATTTTATAACTTTAAATATGGTCTTCCATATGTTATGCCTGTCGTTCACCAGTTTTGCTTTCTCTATCTCAGTGTTGTCTTGTTTTAAATGCGTTCATGCTGTGAGACGGGACCAGTGGCTGCTCCATTTCTAATAGTCAGTATTTTTGACTCCAGTTCGTTGTTTTTAGATCCTACTTATCTATTTTATTGTAGAAAAAAAAAAAAACTAAATAATCCTAGAATTTTAGTTAGAATTCAAATGTTTCTGGTATCATACTTATTTATATATGCACTTAAGCAATAAGACATGCACACATATACATGTAGACAGAGATGCATGCATACATATATACATGCATAAATATGTAAATGTACATACTCATGTAGATATATGTATGTATATATAAATATATGTATATACATACATACATACAAACAAACAAACAGACATATATATATATATATATATATATATATATATATATATATATATATATATATATATATATATATATATATATATATGTATGATTAAAACAGTAGAGTAAAAAATTGGATATTAATTAATATCAATTTAATACCAGGTAACTAGCACATTAAAAGAATCAGGAGTTTCAGAGAAAGTTATCTGCGATCTCAAAAGGATTATTGTATATGTATATATAAAAGAGACCACTAAGTGGACTGCTAATGTGCTAGAAGAAGATCATCGAATATTTCTCAAAGAAAAAATCCAGCGAAGCAAAAACATACGAGCGAGACTAGTGAAAATTACTATTTCTGTAATTTTCACTAGTTTCGCTCGTATGTTTTTGCTTCGCTAGATTTTTTTCTTTGAGAACTATTCGGTTATCTGCTTCTAGCACATTAGCAGTCCACTTAGTGGTCTCTTTTATATATATATATATATATATATATATATATATATATATATATATATATATATATATATATATAAATTAATGTACATTTAAAGAAGCAAGCCTTAACAGGTTGCCTAACATAATAGAGAGACAAGTCAAAAAATCTAAACCACAGTTAAGAGCAATTTCGAAGGGAATGAAAAACAAAAAACATTTACCATATTTTACAGCCGGACCTCAGGCTTCGAACTTTAATTAGCAAATAAACATGGTAAATGTTTTTATTTTTCATTCCCTTCGATATTGCTCTTTACTGTGGTTTGGACTTTTTGCCTGGTCTTTCTAGTATGTCAGCCAACCTGTTAAGGCTTGCCTCTTTGTTCTTAAATGTACTCTAATTTTTATGCGAAATATATGTCTATTGACTTTGTATACATATTAGGCCACTGGTAGAAAAATCTCATTTTAGTGAGGCCCCCTCACCCAAAACAACGGTCTTCTCAGTTCTCCTTGCTCATGGGTTCCTGCAGGTGTCAAACTGCAACAGTTTAAACGGAGCATCAATAGCATCAATCTTACCGATTTGCAAAGGCTATGGGAAATACACTTTCAATCAAATCCATTATGTAAAACATTTGTTTGCACACGCATGTATTTTTAAAAATGTGTGTGTGTTTGTGTTTATGTATGTGTTTGTGTGTGTGTGTATTCAAGGATCATTCGGTACATTTATGTAGAGTATCATATTTATCAATTTTTTTTTTACAAGAAAACTGTTGACCGTAACTTCGAAGTTTCGGTTTAGTTGACCTTGTTGGTCGGTCTTGGGCGTCACTGTCAATTTCTTTTGTAACAAAGCAACAACAATAAAAACTAAAAGCACCACCTTCGCTATTGCTCACATCCAGGACCACCAACTTACCTCCAAGGTCCAGGAAGGTCATCCGAACTTCGAGATCCAGGCCTTTCCTAACAGCACTGCCACTCCACCTCCCATTCCAGGGCGACTAAGAGGTGCGTATATCTCAAAATCGTCGAAAGTAGGGTGCTAGATCGCGATATGACAAATATATCCATTCGAAGAACAAAGAAGTGATGTTGTGTCAAAAAGTCAACCCTGAACAAACAACCCCGTCTGCTATTGTCACCACCAATGCTTTAATGACAAGCCAAACTCATGCCGGATTGGTCATCGCCCGGGACAAGGATCGCGTTACCCAGTGGGGAACCAAACTGGAGTCGAAAAGTCTGCTGCTGGAATAAACTCTCAAAAGAAAAAAAAACGAACTATCTGGTAACCAGAACCAGGCTAACCCTAACCCTAGACATGTAGTGACACCACCAAAAACATTACCTAAAGCAAAACGCATAAAATGGACTAGAGAGGATTATGTGTTGAAAGCGTTCTATACAGCCGAACTAAACCCAAATATAATCTCATTATACAAACATACACTTCATGGAGGAACTTAGTAGGCAACGAAGTACCCAGATATATAGACGCAAATAAATTAAGTACTCTATGCAGAGATATCATTAAGAACAAAAGGTTAACTGACGCTGAAATTAGCCAAATTAGGACACATATATCCCATGGTAGACCAAATGAAAACATCAACAATGTAGATGAAATAGATAACAGATGTACAGAACCTAGTGTGCAAGCAGTGCATCCCAACGAGGAAGCTGAAGAAAGAGTAGCGAAGAATAGATATGCGGGAAAAGAGGAGAAAGTAGAAAGCCCCCAAGCGTCTGAAGAAATCCGGCTGTCCCGTCCCAGTCGAAGCTTATACAGCGACAAGTCTAAAAGCACCACCTTCGCTATTGCTCACATCCAGGACCACCAACTTACCACCAAAGTCCAGGAAGATCGTCCGAACTTCGAAATCAAGGCTGCCTCCCATTCTGGGGCGACTAAGGGGTGCGTATATCTCAAAATCGCCAAAAGTAGGGGCTAATAATTTATCAGCTATTCAGAAAGCTGTCTTTTGTGGGTGAGGTGGGGTTGTGCTGGTGTTGGTAGTGTTTGTTGTGTTGATGAGTGTGGTGCTGGAGATGTTGTCTGTGTGACTGTATTTGTTGCGTGCGCATTTTCTGTATTTTCCGATGTGTGTGTTGGTGTGAGGCCGGATGTTTTTCTCTTGCGCTTTCTTTTTTAATTTTTTTTTTGGTGGGTCTTTTGTAGTTCCTCTTCACCTTCACTTCGAGATAGCAGGAATCAGAATTTGTGTAATCTGTCCCCGATAAGGGTGGGTGTGTGCTTGTTTTTGTGTGGGTGTCTATGTGTGAGTGTGTGTTTGAGAGAGAGGGAGATGTAGAGCTGGGCTGAGGAAAGTCCTGAGTGGTCCTCACTGTTGAAAGTCTTGTCAATTTTGGTGGTGTTGGTGGTGGTGACGTTTTGGGGGCTGTTTTTACTGATGCTACTGCTCCTGCTGCTGTTTCCGATACTGCTTTTTTCCCTGCTGCTGTTGGTCCTTCCCCCTCAGTTGGAGCCACTGCCGTGGTTCTGCCTTGAGACGCTGTTGTTGCTTTAGTCTTTTCTCCCCCTGTAAATGATGTTGTTGTTGTGGCAATGGCTGTGACATCGGGGGGTGGGGCCCGCCTCCCTCTTCTGTTTTTGTTTTGTGAGCAGAACGCCCGCAAATGATCTGTCATGCCAAAGATATGGCATCTTGGCTGTCTGCCCGCCAATCAATTCCATTCGGCAGAGAGTTCAGGTCATGGATCCTCTCTAGCTGTTCTAGCTTTACAAGGGGCTGCACTTTCAGTGTAATCATTGTCCACTCCTTGGGAGGTGGAAGTCCCATTGAGTTTTCTAAATTTAGCCATATTTGCCAATTTAGAGGTTTTGTCCTCTAGGGAGAGGGCAAAGAGTTCTTTTGAGGCGGCGCGCCTGCGAAAGAAGTCTTATTATTGTTGTTGTTGTTGGTGGTGTTGTAACCACTTCCACTGTTGCTACTACCACTACTACTACTACCTCTGCCTCCTACCACTCTGCTTCCACTGCTACCGTTGCTCTTGCTGCCACTGCTTGAAGTGCTGTAATTACTGCCGTTACTGCTACTACTGCCACTGCTACTGTCGCTGCTACTGCTGCTATTCTTCTCGCGCCCACTGTTCATGCTGCTGCCACTGCTACTGCCACCACTGCTGCTGTCGTTTCCCTTACCACCACTGCTGCTGTCAGTGCTGCCAATAAGAGGTTCCTGGTGTTTTTCAGCAACAAATGGAACGAAAGTTCCACTCAAAATACAGCACCAAACGGGTGAAAACAATGAAAATGATGAAAACTTACTCAGAAGGTTCGAAAACACGTCCGTCTTACTCCGCAGATAATAATAATAATAATAATAATAATAATAATAATAATAATAATAATAATAATAATAATAATAATAATTGCCCTGATGCGGTACCAGGCAGTGGCTCTCATGGCTTCCGATCTTAACTGGTTGGAAGTGTTATCATGTATCATGTTTTGTCTTGGTATAGATGATGGGCTACAGCAAATATTCTGCTTAATACCACAAATTTGCTTGTCATTTGCTTCACCTTAACCAGTTGAGCATGTCCCTTGGTGGCTGATGATATGTGCATCTCTGATCACGAGCAGAAGTAGTGGGATAGCATCAAAGCGATGTGTAGAGAAGAATTCTTGGGGGTTTGGATAATTTACCTTTGGAAACATGTGTGTTTTGCTCAACATCCTCAAACAACCCTTCTTCAGGGTCCTTTTGAGCGGGAAGGGTTACTCGACCTGAAAAAATTCTAACAGAGCCCCGCCTGCAAGGTCATGTGCTGTTAATCTTGATATGAGATCACCATGTCACGCATATATGATTGTGATGCATGTGTCATGATGGGTATACTGGGCTTCGTATATTTTACCCTAGTATCTCTTTGATGGCATGCATTGCTCTCTCACTCAATAATAATAATAATAATAATAATAATAATAATAATAATAATAATAACATACAGAATATATATAACATACACAAAATTGCACTACTGGGTACTGCACACATTCTAGGCAAACCACTTTCAATACAGTAAACATAAGAGCACCACAGCAAACCACAGCACATACCCAAGGCGCACAGAGCTGCGCTCGGTAGTGAAGTGAAAGCACGTTATAAAAATTAGACTACTGAATAATAATAATAATAATAATAATAGTAGTAGTAGTAGTAGTAGTCGTCGTAGTCGTAGTAGTAGTAGTCATAGCAGTAGTAGTAGTAGTAATAATAATAATGATAATAATAATAATAATAACAACAATAATAATAATAATAATAATAATAATAATAATAATAATAATAATTATATCAATAATAATATACACTGGAAGCTATGCCAACATTATGGAATAACAACAGAAAAAAGATGGTATAAACACACGCCAGAAAAGGTCACAGAAAACGAGAAAGCAACCATACTCTGGGATATGCCAATACACACAGATAGAGAAATTAAGGCAAATAGACCAGATATAGTTGTCAAAGATCATGAAGAAAAAAAATGCTTTCTAATTGATGTATCAATACCAGCAGATGACAACGTTTCTCTAAAAGAAATGGAAAAACTTTCAAAATACAAAGACCTGGAAATAGAGATAACTCGAATGTGGAATCTAAAAACAGAAACAATTCCTATCATAGTAGGTGCCTTAGGTATAATAAAAAAATATTCAGACAAATACATAACAAAAATAGCAGGACTTACAAATATATATAACATACAGAAAATTGCACTACTGGGTACTGCACACATTCTACGCAAAACACTTTCAATACAGTAAACATAAGAGCACCACAGCAAACCACAGCACATACCCAAGGCGCACAGAGCTGCGCTCGGTAGTGAAGTGAAAGCACGTTATAAAAATAAAACTACTGCATAATAATAATAATAATAATAATAATAATAATAATAATAATAATAATAATAATAATAAATGCTCTGATGCAGTACCAGGCAGTGGCTGTAATGGCTTCTGACCTTAACTGACTGGAAGTGTTATGTGCATGTTTTGTCATGGGATAAAAGATTCGCTACAGCAAATGTTGTGCTCAATACCACAGATTTGCTAGTCAGTTGTTTGACCTTAAGCAGCTGAGGAAGGTGGCTGAAAACATGTGCATCTCTGGTCATGAGTAGAAATAGTGAGGAAGCATCATAGCCATGTGTTGAGCGGAATTCTTTGGGGGTTTTAATAATTCACCACTGGAATCATCGGTGTTTTGTTCAATATCCTTATTAAGGGACCTTTTGAGCAGGATGTGCTACTCGACGTGTAAAAAATTCTCACTGGGCCCCACCTGCAATGTCATGCGCTGTTTATCTTGATATGAGATCATCATGTCGCGCACAAATGGTTGTGATGCCTGTGCTTGGTGTACCCTAATAAGACGAGTTGTCATGATAGGTATACTGAGCTTCGTATATTTTACCCCAATGTCACCTTGACAGCATGCACTGCTCTCTCACTCAATAATAATAATGATAATAATAATAATAATAATAATAATAATAATAATAATAATAATAATAATAATAATAATAATATAGCTCTGAGATAAAGAAAAAACAACATGGACGTACACTAAGAAGCTCTCTCTACAAAACAGACTTAATCCAATAAGTCTTTGATGCACGTGCAATGGAAGGAAAAGTTCGCGATAAAACTGTTGGAAAAGTTCTGTTAAAGCAAAGGAACTAAAAAGATCGGTAAGATTTTTGTTAAATACAGTGTAGTTTCTTTCTTAAATGTGCGATATCTCAATGTGACATACACAAGAAGTCGAACCAGTACCAGGAACCCTGGAAAGCACTCCAATTACACAGTAAGTACGTAAATTGAATAATTACCTATATATCCAACTCTCCATACATCCATGTGCACATGCTAATATTTACAAGCAATGTAAATTACGCCTACACAACACACATACACACGCAGAAAATAAAAGAAAGACGTGTCACGAGTGACGCCGAACCAAATAAAAGCAAAGCGATTTCCCCCAAACGAATATAAAATGGAGCAAATTAGTCACTCAGTTTAAAACATCACTAAACAGTTATGCCCGGTAACATAGCTATAAAAAAACTGAGCTCAACTCCAAAAATCGCATAGAAGCCATTAACACCCTGGCACTTTAACATCATTAACTGGAATCTTACAGAGCTCCAATGCCTGGATAGGAAGACAAGAAAACTACTAGCATCTAAGAACATGCATCACCGAAAAGCAGACGTTGATCGTTTGTACCTACCTAGGAGTAATGGGGGAAGAGGAATGTGCTATAAGACTTCCACAATAGCGATGAACAAGTACTTATTTAGTACAGAGGATTGGATGCTGCAGCTTGTGTCAAATACGAACGCAGCAAAATATCACATTCCATTGTCAATGAAGCTTGCAAATTCGCAAGGGAACTCGGCATTAACCCTGAATTAGATGAAGAGCCTGAGATCACTATCACCAAACAAGTAAAATGGATCAGACAGACTGTAAAAAAGAACGGGCAGAAACAAATTAAGGAGCAGTGGAGCCAGAAGTCTCTGCATGGACAGTATATATTTCGAAGTCAAAATGGTGATGTTGACCAAGCAACAACCCTCCGTGGCTGAGAAGCTCAGGACTGAAAGCAGAGACTGAAAGTTTCATTTTAGCGGAACGCTAGCAAAGCTTGCTTACCAAGAACTACCAGGCTAACGTTCTTCAAAACAGTTCTGACCCTAAATGCAGCAAAATCAGCACTCCTGTTTACTGGTATGAAAATCACCCTGAGCCAGTCGTTGAAAGTAGAAATGTCACTATCTTCTAAAATTTTCCAGTCAACGTCGACCGAACGATCCAGGCTAATCGACCAGACATAGTCATTAAAGACAGGGAAGAAAATACTTGTAGACTAATAGAATTAAGTGTTCCCACTGACAGAAAATATATCTGTAAAGGAATTTGACAAATTAAGTAAAAATAAGGATCTGGAAATTGAAATGCAAAAGATGTCGCACCTTAAAGCGAGAACTGTTCCTGTTATTGTGGGTGCCCTCGGTATGATAAGAATTGGATGTTAGAAACATCTAGATAATAACCCAGGCGGTCCATGTCTCAGAGGACCATGTCTCAGAGGACCATGTCTCAGAGGACTATGTCTCAGAGGACCATGTCTCTAACAAGTACTGCCTACATCCTTATAAAACCCTATCAATTTAAATGTCTGTGTTGTATCATATAAAGATATTTCTCTATTACTCCTGCGACTAGTCCTCCCAAAGCTGTCAGTCATACTGTAACATCTCTTATCCTTCACTCGCTCTTCAGTGAGTGATTGTAACAAACATGTAGATTAAAAGGAAATAATAATAATAATAATAATAATAATAATAATAATAATAATAATAATAACAAAAACCATAGTTGACATTGATGCTACCATAGAAACCATCAAGCAAAAGGTATGTGCTAAAGCTGCCCGCATAGCAAGGTATGAAAAGCGTGTTAGATTCTTCCGAGATAATAACATGTTCAAAAATAACCCCAAAAATTTCTACAGGAAGATAGGGAAAACACCAGTAACAATAAAGTCTGTCCCATCAAAAGAAGAAGTGCAAGAATTTTGGAATAAAATCTGGGCAGAAGATAAAACACACAATGAAAAGGCCCCTTGGATTGATAGAATATCTACAGACCTAGACTCCTTAGAGGAGCTAAAGTGGGAGGGGGTCAAGGTAGAAGATATAAGATCTGCTCTCAAGAGGTCAAGCAAATGGAAGTCTCCAGGAAAGGATAAAATTCCTAACTTCTGGTTGAATGCCTTCCCAGAAAGCCATGAACTGCTAACAAAACTTTACAACGATGTTTTGCAAAATCCTTGTTTGATGCCTTCTTGGCTAGTTAATGGTTTAACATTCCTGCTTCCAAAAAATGAGGAAACAAACGAACCAAAAAATTATCGCCCCATAACCTGCTTAACAACAATGTATAAGACGCTAACATCTGTCCTAACCGAGTACACCTATAGTTTTTTAATAGAAAGTAGCATATTCCCTAATGAGCAAAAGGGATGTAAACGTGGATCTTATGGTTGTAAAGATCAGCTACTCATCAATAAGATGATCTTAGAAGATTGTCACAAGCGACACAAAAACTTGTCAATAGCCTGGATAGACTATAAAAAGGCCTTTGATAGCCTACCACATAGCTGGATTAGGAAATGTCTGGAAATGTATAAAATAGCTCCTACTCTGCGAAACTTTTTATCTGTAAGTATGAGATCATGGAGAACCACACTGATGTTGAACAATGACAATGAATCTCTAAATGCTGGAGATGTAAGAATTTCATGTGGCATTTTCCAGGGTGACTCACTATCACCACTCCTCTTCTGTCTAGCCCTAATACCGCTCTCAAAATTGCTCAATGATGCACAGTATGGTTATAAAATATTTGATAAAAATATAAATCATCTCATTTACATGGATGATTTAAAGCTCTTTGCAAAAAATGACCAACAACTCAAAGGCCTACTAGCGATTGTTAAACAATTCAGTGATGACATCAGGATGCAATTTGGCCTTGATAAATGTGCAAAAGCT
>NC_142938.1:31849516-31864516 GCF_046866305.1 Octopus bimaculoides | reverse complement strand
TCCTGGGGTTTAAAAACAATAACATCGTCTTTGTATAGGACTGTCACATTATGTTGGCAAATAAACTTTACTCCATATATATATATATATATATATATATATATATATATATATATATATATGCAATTATGCGAATTAGCAAATTAAATATGACACCTTAGTTTTGATATCCAATATGTATGTATGTGTGTGTATATATATATATATATATATATATATCAAACAATAAGCAACACGGATTTCAAAAGTGATTGCAGTACGCACGTTTCATGCTACTTCAATTTATTTAAGTAATGTGAGCATTACCTTAAATGCAATATGAAGAGCAATCTTCAGCTGCACGAAAAAATGTAGAAAAAAAGACATATTACAAATGTGGCAACATATTAAAACCAAGTGGGAGAGAGCAGAGGAAGAATATATAAGTCCATCTTGACATATATATATATATATATATATATATATATATATATATATATGTATATATGGGAGAATGTACGAAAAAAACAACAACAACAGACGAAGAAAGGTGGTGTAAACAACAAAAGGATGTATTAGTTTGACGCTCGGGAATACAGAAAGTCTTTAACGTTTCGAGCTACGCTCTTCAACAGAAAGAATACGGAGAAAACAAGGAGAAAAACACGGAGAAAAAAAATTGAATGATGTTTGGTCAGCGATTAATCATGGCATATATATATATACATACATGCAAACCAAAACAAAAAAAGCAAACACTGAAAACTTTCAGAAGATGACTACTTAAGTATAAGTTCAAATCATTTGAGCGCTGGTATTTTCTATACGGAGAATCTATGGACTGTACACACACATACTTACACACACACACACACACACACACACACACACACACACACACAGAGTTCTCCACTGGGTTGGTGATGAGGTTTCACTTGTTCCATCAAGTAAATTGAACGAATGTGTAAATGGTTGAATATTCCAAAGCGCATGTATCCTTAACGCAATTCTCAGAAGCAGAAACTGCAGGTGACAAGGCTGTACCAAAGGTAAAATTCACCGGACGAGCTTCTTCAGATTTGGTTGATATTCTTTGCTGCCTATGTGGCCCTGTGGATGCTCCTTCAATTCCTTGTCTTTGGTTCACACTAGAATTTCCAAAAGATATTCACTAGGTGTCAACAACTGTAATTCATGCCCATGATGATGTTGCTGTTGCAGTTTTCATTACTATCATTTATTTTAACAACCACAGGGAAAGGAAAGTGGCAGAGTGCTTGCAGTTGAGCACATGTGCGCGCGTGCGTATTTGTGCGTGTGTGTGTGTGAGAGAGAGGGAAAGAGAGAGAAGGCGGGAGAGAGAGAAAATCAATGAATGTTCTAAAAGACCTTACATCAAGTGATGACCTCTAAGTGACCATATTGGTTTTGTGTGTATCCTGTTCACGTGAGCTAAGAATCCCATGGGACTCGTTTTTACCAAGTAACCCCTAATCAAAGACCTGGAAAGATTAACTTTGTGCAGAGTAACTCTTTAATTCAATTCAATTCTTGACCACAAAATGCTATAGCTGAAAAGATGGCTACCAATAAAACGTAAAAAGAAGTTGACATTTAGATGGTGTGAAACGTTTCATACCAGAGGAGTATGTTAAGAATATATTCATCATCTTCTAGACACCATCATTACTTTATCTCCTGATCTCTTAACTGTTTTCTCCCCCACTCTTTTCTTTTCCTTCTCTTCCTGTCCTCCTTTTTCTCCTCTTCACCCATCAGTTTCTCTCCGCCGCCGCCACTTTCATTATTCTGTCAATGCTGGCCAACAATGCGATAGTATATAATGGTGATTAAATAAAATCTGGACAACTGACCGACGATTATAGATCGCTAAAGCAGAGTGACCAACGGAAATATCCCAATGTTTTCACCGACGACCCGTTTGTCACTCGGCCTGTCTGTCGGTCGGTCTATCGAGAGTTTGTCCGTTAATCTTGTTTTCTAAACAAATATATTAATACGGGGGATGCATATGTGTGTGCGAATATATATGTATATATATATATATATATATATATATATATATATATATATATATATATATATATATATATATATATATATATATATCAATATATATATGTTGCCATGTATATGTACATAGGTCTATCTCTATGTACGTATGTGTGTATGTGCATATGAAAGAATGCACATGTATGCATACAGATGTGTATGTATATGTGTATGTATGTATGCGTATGTAGTACGTGCGTAGGTATGGTGGTCGTGGTAGTGTTAGCCATAGTGACGACAAGTAATAGTATTGGATATTTTGTAGTTGTAATGGTGGAGATGGTGGTAACGGTGATAGTAGTAATAATTGTGCAGCAGTATTGATTGGTGTAGTTGTTTTATAATGTAGTGGTTATGATGGTATACTGGTTTAGAATTGGTGATGGTAGTGGTATTGCTGGTGGCAACATTAATGGTGCTGGCAGTGGAAATGAGGGTGATTGTGATATTGGTGGAGGTAATATTGATGGCGGTAGTAATAGTAGTAGTAGCGGCAGGTGTAATGGTAGTGGTAGTTGGTGGTGTTGGTGGTGTTGGTGCTGTTGGTGGTGATTGTGGTGCTAGAGGAATTGGTATTAAAGATTTGGCGGTGTTAATGGTGGTACTGAAATTTGGTGGAGTAATACTTCGAAATAGAAGTCAATCTATTTTAAAAACTAAATAAAAAACCTCAACAACTATAAAAAAGAAAAAATAGAAAAGAAAAAAGAAAGAAAGCAACATGTCTTCAGTTGATTCCATGTGAATTAATATTCCCAAGAGTCTAACCAGAAACTCATACAGCAAGGACATTCGATAGCCAGGTCAAGTTCTTAGAGAAATTACTAGAAACTCGCCATACTTTAAGTGGAAAGGGATATAATGGCAGACATATCTTGGGTCATTTTTCCAAAGTTTCCCCTCCAATTTCTACTTCCACCTGACATCAACAAGAATTTAACTTGGCAGCTGTCTTGCCAATATTTGCTTCCCCACTCATCCTGCGCCCCTTTCTACCTTTTTCTTGCACTCTTTCTTTCTCCTCTCTCCTTTCGCGCTATCCGTTTATTCATCCGTTCACACATCTATACATATACACACAAACACACACACGTATCTAACTTGATGATTCAGTCCATTGCTACTCAGGGTTTCAAGCGACGAAACAATTGCACATAACGAGAAACTGAATAAGTTCTTTAACAATATTAACTACTCTTTATATTATAACTACTCTATATATCATAGAGTATGAAGGTACAAACATGTTTATAGACTATTATCAATGAACCCATCAGCTCATATGCCGTTATGCTACTTATTTTGGCTGAGTCCTTGGTGGTATACATTATAAATACCCATAAATAGTAATCTCTCTGTAGTTACATGGTAGGTATTATTTCTCTGATGAGTGCCTAACAAATAAAGAAATTGGTTAAGATCGATTACAGTTTTTCGCCCAGCGAACGTTGAAGTCATTTTGTCTAGTTTTTAAAACGAGGGGATAGGTGTATGGTTATTATAAAAGCGTATGTCTTCAATTTTATCTGTAAAAACAGGTATATCTTACAGATCACACAGACACAAAACACACACACACACACACACACACACACACACACACACACACACACACACGCGCACAGATATATATAAAACGGGCTTCTTTCAGTTTCCATCTATCAAATACACTCACAAGGCTAGAAATATATAGACATTTGTATATCTACATATATATAAATACGTTTATATGTGTGTATATATGTGTGTATATATGTGTGTGAATGAGTGAGTGTGTATGTGCGCGCGCGCGCGTATACGTTGATATACTTAACTGTTTTCATGATATGAAAGTCTATATTCTTTAACGTAATCTCCCACTTCCTAAACGGTAGTTTGTGTGATCTGAGGAAGATTTGCTCTCATGTATATATATGTGAGTGATTGTGTGTGTGTGTGTGCGTGCGTGCGTGCGTGTGTGTGTGTAGCAGCAGTGGGCTGAAATAGGAAACTTCTGAAAGGTTTTCCGGGTGTCTGTTGCCCTACTGATTGATTGACACAAGTTGGAACTCTTCTTTATACAATCCCCAATATAAATATTTTCCCTCATAGCTCTGTAATAGGGGGAAAACGTGCATGAATGTGGCCGTATACTTGGCATAATGTCCACGATCAATTCCACACACACTCATACAAGACATGATGTATACACACACACACACATACATATTATTTTTATTTGCTTTGTATACAACTTTGAGAGATATTTACATCAGCTGGGGCACTGACCATCATCACAACTGTAAGTGGTATCAAAAAGTTCTCGGACTAGTTCTGTAGTGCGTCAACAAATGGCAGCAGTGAGCGCTAGTAGTGATCTTCATGAAGAGTGACATCGCTGTGTTCAATTCGCAAGTTGTGAAATTTGTGTTTTTGTGATCACGTGTATGCTGTATTCTTCAATTTTTGTCATGGACGGAAAGTTGGAACAAAGAACCAACGTGAAATTTTGCGTTAAACTTGGGATGCCTAATTCAGAGATATTGAGCATGCTTCGACAAACTAACGGCGACGAAGTAATGTTTCGAGTGGCATGGGCGCTTTAAAAGCGGAAGAACGTCCCCGGAATACGATGAGCGATCTGGAAGACCTACCACAAGCATCATCGCCAGAAATGTTGAAAATATTCATCAACTTATGCATGAGGATTGTCGGAGGACAATCGATGACATTTTGAAGTGTTTGAGGGAGGACATTCGGCGAAAGCGACCCGATCTGTGGAGGGCGAAGAATTGGATTCTTTATGACGACGATGCACCCTGTCACCGAGCTATCTTCACTCGTGAGCTTCTTGCCAAGAACAACATGGTATCACTTCTGCACCTACCTTATTCACCAAATTTAGCACTTGGGAACTTCCATCTCTTCCCCAAGATGAAAATGCAGCTCAAAGGTCACCGCTTTAACACTGTTGTCGAGATTAAGAGCAAATTGCAGAAGGTCCTCGACTCGCTTAGAGAAAACGACTTTCAGGCCGGATTCCAAAAGTACCAGGAATGCTGGGACCGGTGTATTGCTGTGCAAGGTGACTATTTCGAAGAAGATGATGTTAAAACTTAGGTAAATGAGTTATTTTTTATTAAACTTTTTGACACCACTTCGTATACCCCAGTGTTTTTGTTGTGTTTACTTTTGGAATTCTCGTCCTGAACCGTGATATATATATATATATATATATATATATATATATATATATATATATGCGTGTGTATATATATATATGTATGTATGTATGCATGTAAATATATATCTTTCCGACGAAGGGCTACGCCCGAAACGTCATGCACTCTCTCTTTCCTTTCCTGAGCGTCCACTAATACTATCCATATCACGTCCTCACTTTGTTGTTTTTTTGTTTTTTTGTTATTGTTTTTTTGAACTATATATATATATATATATATATATATATATATATATATATATATATATATATATATATACACACATATATATGTGTGTGTGTGTGTGCGTGTGTGTGTATGTATTAGGTTTATTGTATTTTCTCTAAAAGGGAGTTTTCTTGGTCAAGTGTAGTCAGTCGTATAAGCTGTTTTGAGACGTGTAAAATACATTGACTTGTCTACCATGCACTGCCCTTCATGCTTTGTTACGTCTAGCAAAGCAAACCTTTTCCACAATACCATTGTGTATTGTTTGCTGTCTTTATTATTTCTCTTTTCTACTACGCTATCCAACCATTCATGGTCGAATCTCTCGTTGATGTTTTCAGGCAGCTGCCACTTGATACAGACAATGGAGAATACTATCTACTCTGACTGGAAGCTCTTAATGTTCTTTTACAGCTTATTGCTGTTTAAATCCTAATGAAGTCTGACAGAAGAGAACTAAGCCAAAAGTAATCTGGCTGTAATTATCTCTCTAATACGTCTTTTAGTTTTAATCCAGTAGAGTGATTTGAAGGTAAGTTGCTGCTATATTTTGTAGAAACAGTATAAATACACTCCATGTTCAGTCCCGCTGCGTGGCGTCTTAGGCAGGTGTCTTTGACTATAGCCTCGGGTTGACCAAAGCCTCCAGAGTGGATTTGGTAAATGGGAACTGAAAGAAGACCGTCCTATGTATATATATATATATATATATATATATAATTGTGTGTGTATGTGCACGCGCGCTGTGTTTGTGTGTGTGAGTGTGTGTGTGTGGCTATATGAGTGTGTGTTTCTTTGTGTCTGTGTTTCATCCCACCACCGCTTGAAAACCGGTGTTGGTGTGTTTACGTCCTCGTAATTTAGTAGCTCGGCAAAAGAGACCAAATAAAAATGTACCTGGCTTAAAAAGAAAAGTACTAGAGTCGATTTATTTGGCTAAAATTTCTTCTGTCTAAAGACTGAAACAAATAGAAGGATAAAAGATATGCACGCACATATACACGCGCGCGCACGTGTATATGTATGTGTGTGTGTGTGTGTGTATTCCCCCTCGTATTTCCTCTCTTTCTCTTTTCCTCTCGTTGCTCACCTATTCTTCTACTTCCTCCCTTTGTTTCTCCCTCTACCACTCTCTCTCTTCCCTTTACACCGGCATGGTCAAAAGCTTCCGGTCAATAATCCTTTCCTTCCTTGGCTTTCGCCGAGCAAACGCACGCACCACTTTGTCCCTTTCAAGTTCGTGCTTCACAGCGTTCATACAAACATAATTTTTCTCGTCTGGCCGTAAAGCCTTTTCTGTTTGTTTTCCTGTCTTGTTTTTTGTCCGCCACTACATTCCTCCATGGCTAGATTTAATTTGCGTATACAAATTTAATCTGCGATCCATGGGACGAGCCGTTTTAACGATGCGTCCTGCCCGAAGCTCGTCGAAACGCCAGTGTTAAAACGTGGGTAGCTGATGAAGTAGAATGTTCTCTATGTGGCTCGTGTGTTTTCTCGTCTACGTTTGTTTGCAATGTCCTGTACTCAGATATGCACCTATACATACAGGTGGATGTCGGTATGCACATACCTGTACGTATATATGCATATACTCATTTACTATTTGCATATACTCATTTACTATTTGTTTATATATATATATATATATATATATATATATATATATATATATATATATATATATATATATATATATATATATATATATATATATATATATATATATATATATATATATTGTATATATATATATATATATATATATATATATATATATATATATATATATATATATATATATATATATATATATATATATGTATGTATGTATGTATGCATATTAATATATTAATGTCAGGTCGCTCTTCAGTGCTACTGGTAACATGTAATCCAGTACAACCTGTTGCATGGTCGGGTCGTCGGCGACTAAACTGGCAACCCCACCAGGCTTGCTTGGTGAGGAGGGTGTTGTTGGACACCCTGCAGGACGAAAAATAAGACCTGTCAAAGGGCGGATGAACTCCTGAACAGTCAACGACCATCCAACAAAATGTCTGTAAATATGTATATATATATATATGTATGGGTGTGTATGTGTGTGAATGTCTGTAAATATGTATATATGAATAATTTTAATTTTATATATATACTATTTTTTATCTTTTATATTTTATTTATATATATATATTTTTTTATTTTTTTATTTATTTTTATTTTTTTATTTTTTTATTTGTTTATTTATTTATTTATTTATTATTTTTTTTTTGATGAGCTGCTCCACATCGGTCACCGGAGTGATATTTGTTCACTTTACAGAGTGTCTGAGTGTCGGTTAGGTGTCTGGAATGGGACGGCTTACCTCATGGGCAGGTAGAAGCTCTTTAACCTTGGTTGGTAATCTACCTAGGAGAAGGAAATCTCCGAAATAAAACCTGAGGCCTTGGAAATTCCTGGTTTTGTCAATTCTCTTGTCACACCGGTGAAAGTCTTCTTGGGCTAATAAGTTGGGGTAGTGCAGTGCAAGCTACACCCACTAAAAATTATTCATCTGCACAGGTACTTCCTGTACTCCAAATCTTAGTAAAATCATTCAATTGGTTGGTTGGCAGAAACCTAAAAATGCACCTGTAACTTATTTTAAAATGTCTGAAACAAATTCAGTAAATGGCAAAAAAGGCTTGGGAACATCAGGGGAACAGGTCTGGCCCGGCAGGTGTCCCAGTGTATCACAGGCTGGACCCGGTCGTCATCCTGCCACTGTGGTCAAACAGTCCTCAAGAAAAAGTAAAAATAAACATCGTTTGAATTTTGGCTGTTGGAATGTGCGCACACTTCTTGATGATAATTTCACGAAGAGGCCAGAAAGGCGTACTGCACTTATTGCATGTGAGCTAAAGAAATATTCCCTTGATATAGTTGCTCTCTCTGAAACTCGTCTCTCTGGTGAGGGTCAAGTAATGGAATCTGCTTATGGATATACTATCTTCTGGAAAGGCCTACCTAAGGGTCAGCGTAGAGAATCTGGTGTTGGGTTTGCTCTCAAGAATACATTAGTGTCCTCCATTGCAGAGCTTCCAAGTGGTATATCTGACCGGATCATGTCATGCCGTATCAAACTGACAAAAGGTAGGTTTCTTACCGTTGTCAGTATTTATGCACCAACAATGTCCCATTCTGAGGAAACTGTGGGACAGTTTTATGACAATCTAGCAAGATTATTGAGGAAAGTACCAATTTCTGACAAGCTGGTCATTTTGGGAGATTTCAATGCAAGAGTTGGAAGGGACTATGTTTCATGGCCTGTTTTAGGTCGACATGGAATTGGAAAATGCAATAGAAATGGAGTAGCTCTTTTGACGTTTTGTACTGAG
The DNA here is from genome assembly GCF_046866305.1 of Octopus bimaculoides. Classification (NCBI taxonomy): domain Eukaryota; kingdom Metazoa; phylum Mollusca; class Cephalopoda; order Octopoda; family Octopodidae; genus Octopus; species Octopus bimaculoides. The sequence continues at coordinate 31,855,662 of NC_142938.1, read as the reverse complement.
AATGATCTGGTTGTCACCAACACTCTGTTTAAGCAGAAAAATAAATATAAAGCCACCTGGATGCACCCAAGATCTAAGCACTGGCATCTCATAGATTATATTTTGATTAGGAAATGTGATATGAAAGACGTTTCTAGCGTTCGGGTCATGAGAGGGGCAGAGAGCTGGACTGACCATCATCTACTGCGTGGCAAAATAGATTTTTCGATAAAACCTAAAAACCGACAGTCTGGTCCTAAGATACCCAAAAAGTTAAACGTTGCAAACTTTAAATTATCAAGCAACTTGCAAAGAGATTCCACGACGCTATAGAAAGTATTAATCTTGACCCAAACAATTTATGGGAAGATTTCAAAACAAAAGTATTTCAGGCTGCAAGTTCGTCAGTGGGATTTAAATCTCATAAATCCAGAGATTGGTTCTCAGATAGATCAGCAGAAATTCATGATCTACTTTTAGAAAAACAAAACTTAGGCAATACACTGCTCTCTCAGTCATTGAATCCCAACTCAAATGAAACTTACAGAAAGCTGAAAAGGAGGGTGCAAACTGCTCTAAGGAAAATTAAACAGGAATGGTGGAATGATAGGGCAAAAGGGGCACAAGAAGCAGCTGATAGAAATGATGCCAGTTGTTTGTATTCTTATGTTAGGGAGGTATATGGTCCAAAATCTTCTTCAGTAGCTCCAGTGAGAACAGAAGATGGATGTTTTCTTCTGACTGACACCGCTTCTATTCATAAGCGTTGGGTAGAACATTTCTCTGCACTTTTGAATAGACCATCATCCGTTAATATGAGGACGATAGAAAAAATTGAACAACTTCCAGTTATAGAAGAGATGGCATCTGAACCAACTCTAAATGACATTTATTTAGCTATGAATAAGCTGAATAACAACAAGTCTCCAGGATCTGATGGAATCTGTGCAGAAGTCTTGAAATATGGGGGTGACAAAATGATGGAACTCTTAAATATTTTAATTTGTCACTGTTGGAGAAGTGAGAAAGTGCCTCAAGACTGGATTGATGCCATTCTTGTCTCCTTATATAAATCGGGGCCAAAGGATCTGTGTGGTAATTTTCGTGGGATTTCCCTTTTGTCTGTGGTTGGAAAGGTGCTCGCCCGCATTTTGTTAGAACGTTTAAATACCTTTATAGTTCCAAGTATGGTGTCTGAGTCTCAGTGTGGTTTTCGTTCCTCCAGGGGCACAGCTGATTGTATCTTTACTGTCAGACAATTACAGGAGAAGTGCATTGAACAGAATCTTGCTCTGTACCATTGCTTTGTAGATTTGAGCAAAGCATTCGATACTGTTAATCGAAGTGCTCTGTGGCTAATTCTGGGGAAAATTGGTTGCCCAGAAAAGTTTATAAACATGGTCAAGGCTTTGCATCAGGATATGAGAGCTAGGGTTAATTTTGGTGGTAGGCTTTCTGAATCTTTTGCTGTGGAAAATGGAGTAAAGCAGGGAGACCTTGATGCACCCACCCTCTTTGCAATATACTTTGCCGTTGTGGTGTCACATTCCTTTCAAAACTCTGAGGAGGGTATCTACATAAAATATCGAACAACGGGGAATGTTTTTAATTTGACCCGACTGAAGTTTAAAACGAAGGTTTTTACTTCACTTATTAGGGAAATTTTGTATGCTGACGATTGCGATCTGGTTAGTCATTCTGAATCGGGTCTGCAATCCCTTGTATCTGCATTTGATGCAGCTTGTGATGATTTTGGCCTGACCATCAATCTGAAAAAAACAGTTGTGATGTATCAACCTGCGTATGGTGCTGTTTGTAACCTCCCTAAAATTTTTGTTAAGGGAAAGTTACTTGAGGTTGTAAATTCATTTGTCTACCTGGGAAGCTCTGTTCAAGATGATGGAAATCTTGATACGGAAATACACCTGCGAATTCAAAGGGCAGCAAAAGCATTTGGTGGCTTGGAGTCACGCGTCTGGCGCCAGCGACATATAAATAACAATACAAAGCTGGCTCTTTACAAATCATTTGTCTTAACATCCCTATTGTATTCCTGTGAAACTTGGACCTGTTATGAAAGGCATTTTAAAATGTTAGAAAAATTCCACCAAAAATGCCTTCGTCATATTTTAAGAATTAAATGGAATTCTTTTACTCCAAACACAGATATCCTTGCATCTGCAGGCATCCCCTCAATTAAAGCCATGATTTTGAGGAACCAATTGAGATGGTGTGGCCATATTGTTCGAATGGCAGATGAACGCATGCCGAAACAGCTGTTTTATGGTGAGCTTGCAGAGGGGAAACGTTATCGGCATAAACCTAAAAAAAGGTTTAAGGATGGCATAAGGACTGCTATGAAGTCAATTGGAATGGCTCCAAAAGATATAGAAGTCCTCGCTTCAGATCGAGTTGGATGGCGAACAAGGGTGTGGAGTGGAGTGAAAGCATTTGAAGAGGCCAGGATGATGCAAGCAGGGCTCAAGAGACATTTAAGGAAAAAGGTGAAGACTGAGAAGGTGAATGACAAGGACCTTTTTGTGTGCACAGTCTGTGACAGACCATGTCTGTCCTTGGCTGGCCTCAAATCTCACCTGCGAACCCATGGAAAACAAACCTCACCCAGCTATTCTGATTATATGTCTGTACACACGTTTGAATGTGGTGTGTGCCAGAGGGTTTGCAAATCCAATGGGGGTCTTAAAAGACATGTTAGGATCCACAATGAGCAGAACTTACTTGCAGGTATTGGTAGTGCAAATCAGAGGTGCAATCTGTGTGGGTGTTTTTTCAAAACACTGTCTGGGTTAAAAAGCCACATCAGACGCCATGAAAGGGCTAAGGTGTAGGTGCAGGAGGTGGTCAAACTCTGTTTAAGGAGTAGACAACCACCATGCATATTAATATATATATTTCCTTTTTCTATCGGTAGAAATGCAATAAACAACCACATACATATATACACGCAAAATCAATCACAGTAAGGCATTTTCATATATATAAATTTTTGTAAACTCGACTTTTAGACTCGGTTCGACATGACGTTTAACGCCACATCTTCTGTAACTCTGTTAAATGCAGTGAACAATAATGTAACTGGTTTCATCAATTATAACAGATGTTGATGACTCGGTGTAGAACAACCTACTGCGTGGTGTTTAACTGAGTATATACTGATAAGAATGCGTCCATCATTTGAAAAGTTTTCAGTTCTTGAAACAGCTCAATCAGATTGGACCATATCAAGCACTCCACATCTTCATGCCACTGAATCCCATCATATTCCCATATACTTGTTACATAGCAAATTATCAAGCATTTTGTATAATGTCACACCAAACAATTTAGTGCCTCCACCACAAATATGTCAATAATGTTTAAATTATTTTAAAAACCTATGAAATACAAAACAATGAATGAATGAACGAATCTATCTATCTATCTATCTATCTATCTATCTATCTATCTATCTATCTATCTATCTATCTATCTATCCATCTATCTATCGATCTGTCTGTCTGTCTGTCTGTCTGTCTGTCTATCTATCTATCTATCTATCTATCTATCTATCTATCTATCTATCTATCTATCTATCTATCTATCTTATAGAGTCTTGTCCATGCCACCATGTACATGAGATTTCACATTAAGTCACATAGAACCCAACACATGTCTGCAAAAATGGACGCTCACATGAGTTTGAACACCTTAAATGTCTAGCTTCTGGTTGTATTTGACTTCAGCTACATTTTTGTAACTCTTCTGTACTGTTGTGTGTGTGTGTGTGTGTGTGTGTGTGTCTGCGTGTGTGTGTGTGTGTGTGTGTGTGTGCGCGCGCCTCAATTAGACGAATAAATATGTACCTTGTGAAGTTCATGTGTTTCTAGTTATTACACACACACGCACACAATAGTGTATTTATAAATAATGTGTGTGTTTGTGTGTGTGTGTATTTGTATGTGTGTACTCACACTAACGTGCACACACGTATACAAACAAGTGCTGCAGATATACACACAATCATATGTACATCAATAATTACAAAATATTCCTTTGGATAGAATTATCTTAATTTCTTTAATAAATCCCTTTAACTATTACCATTCATTTTTGTACTGCTTTTGTTTTATAAACCCTTTCAGTAAATGAAGGCAAAACGAAACCCTTTTGATTTCCACAATTCAAAAATAATATCAGAGAAAAATGAAAGGAAATTATTTTCATCAAATCCTTTGGAAGCTTTTCTAATATTCCTTTGCATCAAAGAAAATCTGTAAAAATATATTTGCAGCCTTGTCGTTTCGTTTCCATTTCTCTCGCTATCTATGCACGTGAGTGTATATATATATATATACATATATATATATATATATATATATATATATATATATATATATATATATATATATATATATATATGTGTGTGTGTATATATGTATATACATACATATATATATATATATATATATATATATATATATATATATATATATATATATATATATATATATACAATAAAATCTGACATCAGAAGGGCTACAGGGTTGACTGGATGGAACTGCAGCGCAGCTGTAATAGACTGGTCCGCAGAATCGGAATAAATCAGCCTGCAAATGCACCCAGTTCGACATTGTTGACTTCTACCCTTCCATATCTAAGCCACTCTTCATGAAGGCCCTAGTTTTTGCTGGACAATTTACCAGCACTAGTGATTCATGATCAGAATCATCATGAATGCCAGAAAGTCAATTCTGGTCCATAACGATTCCTTCTGGGTGAAGAAAGAAGGCGATCCATTGTTTGATGCCTTTGCCGTAGCTGAAATCGTCAACCTCGTCGGGTTATACATTTTAGATATCCTCAAGAGATGTACCCATCCACATACGTCGGCCCTATATAGGACGATGGCCTGGCTATCTCAAGCTATATGAATAACCACGCCATAGACAGGTTCAGGAAGGACTTGATAAAAATATTCGAAGAGTTCGGACTATCCATAACAGTTACTACCAACCTGATTAAGGTCGATTTATTGGAGTAACCTTACACCTGAACACCGGCAGATATTATCCCTACAGGAAGCCTAATGAAAAAACGGTATATATCCACAAGAGCTCAAGCCACCCCTCCACTGTAATTAGAAACCTTGTTTCAGGCATTAGCAAACGGGTATCTAAACTCTCAGCAAGCAGGGGGATCTTTAATAGGGCGGCTCCCTACTACAACGAGCAGATTTTCTGAGAAGCTCACGTACGTAGACGAACCCCAAACCCCCTCTCCTCATCCCAAGAGAATTAGGAAAAAGAAAATAATCAGGTATAACCCCACCCCAATTTAACCCAGACATTTCTATCAGCATAACTAAGGGCACCCTGTCGTTAATAAAGAAATATTTCCCTAGAGGACATAACTCTTCAACCCCCATAATGTCAAGGTAAGCTACTCCTGCTTAGACAACATCACATCTAACATTGCAAACATCAACAGACGTAAAAACGCACTTACACAGCCCCCAACCCCAACCTGCAACTGCCGAAACCCTACCACCTGCCATCTAGGAGGATCGTGACTCTCAACGGCTGTAGTATACAAAGCCACCCTTATACCAACCGATGGCATTACTACGCATTACACAGGCATGTTAGCCAATGACTTCAAGGGAAGATATTCCCAGCACTTGCATTCCTTTAGATCCAGGGACAGAGCGAACTCCACTTCCCTGTCGCGCTTTTTCTGAAGACATCGTGACCTCCAAGAGGAAACACCCAGCATCAAGTGGACTGTTATCAACAGGGCGCCGCCACATTCTTCCGGCGCTCCTAATTGCCAGCTGTGCTTCTGCGAACAACAAAAGATATGAGGTATCGTATTGCTGTCACCAGAGGTTTACCCTTCTGGTAAATTTCAAGCCACTGGCTGCCGACAACCTGGATGTACTTTCTTAGTACAAGCCACCCCTAGCACCACCTGGACCAAGATAACCGTCACTAATTAACCCCCATGAACTACACCTTAAATCACCAATCACCAACACTTCTCTATGTCTGCCTACCTGCATACTCTCACCTCTTGTATATCACGCCTTGTGCATGACTGCACGAGTATATATGCGTGAGTGCTCATATGCATCTACTCACCGTATGCATGCGCATGGATGTGCGCGGCGC